>NW_010308661.1:54098-63193 GCF_000700745.2 Antrostomus carolinensis
GAAAGTTTCAGCCGGAGGACTTCAGAGCAGCTTGCCCCAGGGAAGGTGGTGGGAGACAGGGAAGGAAGAACTCCTGAGAGATACAGGCCTTACAAATGCACAGTATATCAGACAGGGATATACCCCAGCTTTCCTATAGCCCCTTCAGGTACTGGAAGGCTGCTATAAGGTCTCCCTGGAGCCTTCTCTTCTCTGGCTGAACAGCCCCAAATCTCTCAGCCTGTCCTCATGGGAGAGGTGCTCCAGCCCTCAGATCATCCTCGTGGCCCCCTCCTCTGGACTCACTCCAGTAGGTCCATGTCCTTATGTTGGGGGCTCCAGAACTAGACACAGTACTCCAGGTGGGTTCTCACAAGAGCAGAGCAGAGGGAGAGACTCACCTCCCTCAACCTGTTGGCCACGCTTCTCTTGATGGTTGGCCAGCATGTGTGCGTGTCCCTCATAGTCCAGCTATGGTGTCCCATCACTGAGGTATCGCAGGTAACGTAACTTGTAAGCAGCTGAAGGGAGGTGAGAGGGATCCCAGCCTTGTTCTGCCATTGCATGGGGCCAATGTTGAAGAGACCATGTGAGTCATGCTGAGCACTGAGAGAGCAGCAGGGACATGGGGGGATGGACATGTTGTTCCACACTGTAAATAGCACCAGTAACAAGGTTTCTGGGGGAATATCTTTACTCTTTTTTTTGCCTTCAAGTCATTTCCCATATCACCTGTAATGCTCAGAAGTGTTTTCTGCTTTTTTTCTGGCATGGTTTGTATCTCAACAGGGTACATGCTACAGAATTGCCTACCTCTGTTTTGCTTGGCACCCAGAATGCAGAAAGCACAGAATCTGGGACATGCACTCCTATAGTCTGATATTTCGAGTTACTCTTTCCATTCTGCAATATTCCCATTAGACCTCAATGTCTTTAAGAAGTCATTACACACGCAAAAATGTTGACACATGACACATCTTACATTTTTCCATACATGTTTTCTAAGCACAGCCTTTCTCTCTTTCCCCTTGCCTTTCATTAGGCCATCACAACACTCAGCAATCTTTTGTTGCTTGGTGGCATTAGCACAGTTACCAGTAATCTTAATGTCCTGTGGTCTCCTTCCACCACTGAAGGTAGTACTTGAAGTTAGTCCTAAGAGGGACCAGCAAGAAAGTGTCACTGATGAGAATGTGACAAACTGAAGAGAGAAACATAAGGCTCTTTTGCTATTTAAAAAGGAAACTCCTGAGAATAGTTTAAGATGCCATGATGTGTATTTTCAGACTGTGGAGTGACAGGCGTAAAGAAAAGCATATCAAGACCCTCCTTATTTCTTTATTTAATGAGGTATGGGGTTTAGCTAAGGAATTTAAATGATTGACTGATAAGTATTTGGAATTCTTGAGGGTCATAAAGATCAAGGCAAATGGATCAATCGGAAATAATTGTTTTTGACACTGTGACAACTGCTAGCTGTTTCTTTTTTCCCCTAAACAAACTATGAATATTTTTTATCTATCTTCTTGAAATACTTAAGTAAAAGAAGAGTGTTATTTTCCAAGGAACGGCATTATTAAGTGTCCCCATATTTGACAAGAGCACTTACAGACAGATATAGCTGTTCTACCTCTAAAAGAAATAAAACATTGAAAACCACCAATTTCTCAATTTCATTATTCATTCATTCATCAGCTGGTCCTTTGACACTTTTTCTTAATTAATATAGTTGTTATGAGACAAAGCAGCAACAGAGGCACATTAAGCAAGGAGAAAAAAATCCATTGAGAAATAAATGTTTTACATTTAATTACAACAGTTATGCAGTGAGCATATGTGCTATGCTACATCTCAAACAGAGTTGGTGCATTGTTGTGTCATTGAAGACGTGACCTCCAGAAAGAGCAATTAGCTTTTTAACACCTTTTTCTGTTCTATTGCTAGTAATGTTTCTGATGAAACAGGATAGTTTAACAGTTTAATTTTGTCTTCTTCCAGAACAGAGATTTGCCATTTTCAAAGACACAACCTCAGGGTCTGGGAATATAACGGTGCTGAAGGTCCTGGCTTAAAAGGTATCTCAGGAAAAAACCACACAGGGAACAACTCCAGGTGAAACACCAGTAGCCATCCTGTAGTGAATGGCACATGCCTTCTGCATGGCTTCACACAAGACTCTCAACCTCGTTGTGCCTCGATATTTCCAGAGAAAAACTGAGAAGAATATTGTGTTACCAAATATAGGTCTAATGTAGTGCTGCTTGCCACCAAGGAACCTAAACAAAACAATATTATTTTGTCAGCTGCCTATTCCAGCAGAATTCAGTTTAAAGGAGGAGAAGGCAGTGCATGTTTTCTGTAAGAGCCGGGTCTGCATTAGAGCCCTGAAAGTTCAGCTTGCAGACAGCTCTCTTCTCCTGCCAGACTCCAGCTGTGTCAGAAAGAGCTCCTGGCTGGTTACGAAGCAGGCTGCACATTGATATGAGAGAGGGCAGCTTCACAAAATTACTGCCACTCTGGGGATTATTTTAACTCTCTTGATCTCCAAGAACTGCTATGGCTAGAGAGGAATGCTTCAGAGCTAATGGGAGGGGAGGGAAGAGCAAGTATAGAAAGAAAACAATTTACGCACTTGTTCATGCAAGTACATGCTCACCCACTTCTATGGCCTGAGCTGGCTTTTGCCTCTCCTGTTTGCAGCACTCTGAAAAAGGTAAACCCCAAGCAGTGAATCACGCTGTGCTCGGAGGATTGGAGGTGCCCTGGTCACTACAGTATCAGAAGTAAGTTCATGTAGTTCCTTGGTGAATTTGCCTAACACTGGTCACTTCAGGATCAGCAAGTTATTTTCAGGATCCCATTTCTGGGACATTTTCCTCCCCTGACCTTTGTTCTGATGCTTCCTCCCTTTTCCATCTGTAGGAATGTTTGCTGCAATATAGAAAAAAAAAAATTCAATTTTAAAGTTGTTTCCCTGAGCCCTAAGGGTGATCCTATCAGCCTACCTTGGTCTGAAGCAGAAGTCCTTGGCAACCATCACAAATGAGGCAGCATGACAGAGGCAATGGTCCAGCAGGGCTGAGGGTCCACAAACCCATGGCAATGGTCCATCAGCAGGCAGCAAGCCCTGTTGATCCTTCTGGGAATAATTTTGTTTCAATGTCTTGACTCCCTATTCAAGTGCTGGTCTGGCCATGCCACTGTTACAAAGATCAAGAGCTGGAGCAGGTAACATCCAGCATTAACACTGGGTAGGGATTATTTTGGCTCTGCAGCAAGCTTTTCCCACCACCACATGTACCTGGTTTTCTGTTGCCTTAGCAGATAGTCAACCAAGCCTGGTAGAGCTGAGCACCATCACCTCCCAACACCAGTGGGTAGAAGGGTGCAACTGCAAATTACTGCTTGTTCCTGTGGGACTGAAATCCATGAAGCAGCTTCAGCTCTCATACCGCATTGCACCACTATCCTTGCACCCTCTTTCATACGTAGGAGGGGAGAAACGAAGCTGCCATGGGTAAGACCTGGATGCCAGAGCCTGAGAGCTGCCCAAGGCCCCAGGCTGTGATAGGGGTGGGAGGGAGTGGGGCTGGGGAAGAGCCAGCACCGAGCCATCACAGGGAAAGGGAAAGTGGTGGCACAGGGCCAGCTGCTGGCAGGGAAATCAAGTGGATGATTTCTTGAGCTCTTCCCTGAAGAGTAAAGAAATCTGCTTTGTCTCTTAGTGAGAAAAGCCCCTGGCTTATTCTTAGCAGCTAGCTCTCTCTCAAGCACCATGGAGAGAGATGGGAGACTTCCTTCCAGACCAGTGGTACCCTCAGATGCTCCATTGGTAGAGAAAGGACAATCTGGCCTCAGCTGTTGCATCTTCTTGCTCAGAAACCAAACACCAGGTCCATGTCTGAGTTGGTAAATACCTGCTCAGGCCTGTGAAGGATGTGTGCTAGAGTAGTTTCCTTGCTGGAAAAAGAAAAAAAAGACCTTCTATAAATGCATGCAGTTTGTAGAAGGCTGCCAGAAGGAAAACAGTGGTGTATAACTGCTGGGAACATGTTCATGCAAAGTGGTCCATTTCTGACACAATGAGCCAGGCCACATTAAATTGGACACCAGCAGCAGGTGCAACCCATCCACCCTGCTGTAAATCAACCCCTTAATGCTCCCTTCGGCACTGACTTTGACTAACTTCAATTACCAGATCCTAATGCCATTGTGAATGTATTTATTGACCCACCTTTGGATCTCCTGCTTTCCCCTTGCTCTTATCCTCACTGCTCTAAACTAACCCCGCATTTTCTCCATCAGGATTCTTTGTCCCTGTGTATGGCTGTCCCTTCAGGTCTCCTCAGCTGTCACTTACAGCAGTCACAAGGACGGGATGAGCCCATTGCCTGGAACGTTAGGTAGGAATATTTGACATAGCAGTTCCTCTAGTAAGATAGTAAACCAAAAGCTTTGCCTTTCCTGGTGCAGGACACCATGGGCTATGATAATCCTGCTCCGGGAGGGAGGGGAGAGCAAGAGCCTGGTTTTAGGGAGGCTGTTTTGGGATTTTGGGTTGCACCAAGACACCTGGACTACAGCAGCCAGAGAGCTTTGCTGTGGTCTCTGCTTCCCACAGGTCTCTGTTGCACCTCCTCCTCCTGCGCCGTGAGCAGGTGCATCCCTCTCCTCCTGGGCACTCTTGCTGCCTGCAGTGCCGCAGCCGTACAAGGCTCTCACAGCTGCTTCTCCCCATCGCCAGTGTAAGGCTCTTCTCATACCTGCCTTGCTTGCTTTGCTGCATGTTGGTTTTGCTTTATGGGCTACCCTGAGGCTGGGGAAGACCTTCAGTGGTTTGCTTTTCATGTTGCGTGAGGAGGGCAGAGTTCGACTGCTCGGTAAGAGAAGATGAGAGCCACAGCAAGCAGCATGCAAGTAAAGACACACATGCTCTCTCACACCTTCCCAAGGCTCCGTTAGACATGGTGCTTGTACAGAGAAAAGAAAAAGAGAGAGAAGGTGGATCCACAAAGTCTTGTTTCTTTGCTGCTGAAAAAGAAGAAACTGATATTCTCTTGGGTTTTAATTTTTTTCTCTTTCTGCCTTGTTGCAGTGCCGCACTGACAAATGCCATCTATAAAAAGGAAACCTCAATAGAAAGCCATTAGGAACAGGCCTTCTAATTAGTGCTTTCTCCTTTCATTACAACTCCAGCTTCATACAGCCGTCTCCCCACTCTGTGTTTAAAACTGTATCTGCCTGCAACTCACCCACACCATGGAGCACTAGACCTCCCTCCGTGAAGCACATGCACCAACAGATAATCCAGATCAGTTTACCTCTGTGTACCTGGCAGCACGCTACTGTGCAGTGACCAAATATCAGAAGAGTTTGCGGTTAATTAGGATCAGATTAATCCCTGCTGACTGCCTGTCTCTGTGTAAAAAGGGCACTAGAGGTCAGAACGTATTAAGTACCTTAAATGTCTACTTGCATAATGTAAAAACCTTCTGAAGATCCAGACTTTGTGCTTGAAAGTATTGATGTGAAATTATTTACCCCTAGAGGCATTTAAACATGGATCTTATGCTTGCTTTGATAAGCAAGAAAATCCATTATAAATTTTCCAGGAGGAAATGTAACAAATATTTGGCCATGGAAAATAATAAACCAACAGCACAATGGAGACAAGACATCTACAAAAAAAGGCCTTAGAGATTCTGAACATTATTTCCAACTTCTAAGAATGTACTTCAGCATATGAAGTATAATTTTTATAGCTGCAATAAAGCTTTTTCTGGGATACAATTGTACCTCATTTTCCATTTTATTAGTTCCTATTTATCATGAAAATACAACATCTAATAATTAGATAGCTTCATATTTACACCCAGTCTATGGCACTCCCCATGGAGCCCAGGGGGCTTCACAGAAAAGACACATTTCCATGCTCTTATATGTTCAAATTACTTAACGCATTTCTGACACTAAAATGTAGATTAAATTTTGTTGAGATGCTTACTTATCCCTAAGCATGTAGGTGGTTATTGGACATATCAAAATATGGACAACTTTTGTGCTTTTCTTTAAATTTTAAATGTAACGATATTTTTAAATGAGGAAGGATTCTGAGGTTGATTAAAAAAAGCTGAGCAGCTACATAAATTGAGATAATAGTAGAAATTTTTAAAGGCAAGACAGACTAGTAAAGGATCTACAGGTGAAGTGAGAAAATGTCAAATTTACACACATCTTCACATACACTGATAGACCACCAGGTCTTTTGTCTTTCTTATTTTTTTGTTACTGGCACATTTATATAAGTATTAGGGACATTTATATAATAACAGGATATTAGCTCCTTTTGAGGTCATCTGTTCTTATGACTTATTCTCCATTCACAGTCATAAGCTTCTCATTGTGATATCATCTTGGCGGCTGCAGCAGTACCTGTGATGTCACCAAAAGGGATTATAACCTGAAGTGAGGAGTAGGCTGCAAGAGCAGATCAGCCCCTAAAGAATAAAGGCTTTGTTTTGCCCTGCTAGCAGAGGGAGAAGGAAGCACCTCACCCACCCTTTATCTTCCACCCGTCATGGTGGAGCAGGACCATTTTTCCATAGAGTGCCACTGGTAGTGCAAGGACCCTTGCTGCTGCCACCAAAACCCACCGAGGCTCTGCTGTGAGCTCTGGCGGAGCAAGGCTGGTGAGGGAGCTGGATCAGGCCCTCCAGAGCTGGAACCCCCATCTGCACTGCTGCTCTTCCGTGCTGCTGTGTCAGCATTGGGGTGGCACAAATACAGAAATCTGGTTAGGAAAGAGGTGATCAAGATTGTCAGGAGAAATACCTGACATACAGGAACATCCGTGAACTACATCTGGCCTTTCCCACAACTATGAATGTGTGGGGCACTCTGATGAAGAAGCATTGAATGCCAGGGAGGAAACTCCTCCACAGAGGAAAATTGGGGCTGGCTGGGTAGGAGGGTTTGGTTAGCTTGGGTGAACATTGGTGCACCAAAGTGGGTGCATGAGAAAATATGTGCCACATATACAAATATGTACAGTCTTCCTTCTCTGTCCAGCTCCGGGGTACATCATAAGCTGAGGTGAGAGGGCAGGACAACAGCTTGCTGCGGGATTGCAGCGAGAACAGGGAGGCACACACAAAAGCCACAATGGGACATGTTGCAGATGTGTTGTTCCTGCTGCACGGGCCCAGCAGGCCCAGAGGTCTGTCAAAAATTGCTCACTTGGGTCCATTTGGTTTTCTGGCCTGATCCCCAGGCTGAAGGGAGGATGTCTGTGGGATGACAGGCAGGATATGAAAGCCGTGGCTCAGTACTAAACCAGTTTGGCAATGTGGCTTTCAACATGGATCCACCTGGTCACTTCAGGACACAGAAGAGGCAAAACCACAGCAGATGAACTGGCCTACACAGAGCTGCCCTGTAAATAACGTTCTTCCGCACTATTCATTCTGGAAGTTCACATTTGATTTCATCTCTCTCGTCTACTCAACCAAATCCCTCTTTCTGAAACCTAGGCTTCTTATGGGAAGTCAGGTCTGCAGCTTCATGAATGTCTTCATGTTTTCATCTTCTGTTTGGTTCCCTGTCATTTCAGCCAGATCAGTAACAGAAATTGGAGTTGGCAACATGCTCATATGAGGACCTCTTCCAATGTCATTTACTTGGCATCTTTCATTTGGCACTGTAGGAGACTGTGATAGTCAGTTAGATAATCATTTGGGGGGGTATCTGAATTAAAATCAGCTTTTAACATGTTTTATATTCCCCATCAACAGTAAATGTATTTAAATTGTCAGTTCATGTAGTCATCTGGGAAGAAAATATGCTGTCACAGTGTTGCTCCCCATGTCTGCTTTTGGCTCACCAGCATGTCCTGTCTGAGTGTGAATTTCCACCAGACCCCATGCAGGATACTGACTCACTCCCAGAAGAATTTTAAATCTGCAGATACCAAAAGGGTGACTTCTGGGGACAGAGGTGGCATTTCACAGACTGGCAAGTCAACTCTGAATGTGCTGATGCAGCACCTCTGAGCTACTGCAGGCAGCAAAGTAGCTGATCTGTGACTGCAGCCACCACAGGTCAGCTGTGCGCTCAGGAAGTGTCTTGTCATATATTCTGAGTCCACAGGGAAGAGGCTTTACTGCTGAGATATTCATATAACACTGCAGGAAATATATACACAGCTGAGATTATCTCTTTGGAGTTCATGCATCATTTTTCCTGGAGTTTCCTGAGCCATCTTCCCCTGTGAGACATGCATAGAAGAATTACTTGGATTATAATAAGGATGTGCAAAATCTTTACTCTCTCCTCAATCTGCTTTTCTTCCTTTTTTTTTTTTCTTTTTTTTTAATTCAAGTAGTTTCATCAACCTAAAAATAAGTAATCTCATCCTGTGGTTTCTCAGCCCTTTTAAATTCTGTCTATTGAAAACCATATAATTAGAATGGTCACCATCAGTTAGAAGACTGACCTGATTTGGGCTGTTATTCAGCCTACGCTTCTGCATGTGGAAATGTGTCACTTCATCAGTGTTATTATGTTAACCTTACTCAGTTAAAGAGAAACTCCTGTCTGCTTTGCTTTGCTTTCCACCAGAGAAAGGCACCATTCTGCCCACTGTAGAAGACATCACACAACACATTAGAAATATCTATCCTGCAACTTGAAAAAGGAGTTGACTCCAGCACTGATAGCTCACACTGCTTGTTAACTTACTGCCTGGCTCAGTTTTGGGTTGTTCCCACTACCTATCTCCAAAACTGCCCCTGGGTACAGTTCATTTATTCCAGGACTCATCCCAAAAGCCCCCATGGCAGAGCCTGGTCCAAGCCAGAGTCCCACACAGTCCTCCAACACCAGCCCATCAGCCTTTGCATCCCTAAGGGTGCCCCTGTGCCCTTGGGCGTCTCACAGGGCAGAAAACACTGATCCCCAATGTGATGCTGTAAAATCATTGTTCAGTTATTCCACTTGCAGTATTGGAGATACAGGGAAATGAACCCACAAAAATGTGATACTCATGTTTTAGAGACACGGGGCTGCAGGGGACAGAGAGCCAAGTGCTGCACGATTGGTCACAGCCAGTCTGTACCACT
>NW_010308661.1:63207-74134 GCF_000700745.2 Antrostomus carolinensis
CTTTCCTACTTAGCCTGCAGCTATGGGCAGGGAGGCTACCTCCAGCTGTGAGAGCTGACAGAAAGCCTTTATCGCTGCTGACAGTGCTTCTTTCCACCTGGAGCTGGGCAGGAGAGTGTGAGTGAAGCGATCCTCCCTGCCAGTTCTCCACTCCCCATCTGCACCATGCAGGGATGGGAGCCAAGACCTGCTTCAACCCATGTGCAAAGAAAATGCTCTAAGCCTGGAGTTGCAACAGGGTTCTTTGTCAGACCCAGCGTCTGGGGGCTCCTGCAGGATGGAGCCCCTTCGTGGGGCTCTGCACCATGTATCCTCTGCACTGGGTCCTGGCCAGACAAGTGCTGGCACTCAGGTCATCTGCTCAGCAAGGCCATGCCCTGTGGAGGTGTTTGCTGCCAGGCTAGCACGTGGACTTTGGTCTGAGACACCATCACAATGCCAGCTGGCTGTTTTTTCTTTTAATAAAGCCCCACAGAAAACATTCCCTTCACTGGACTTCTCCTTTGAAGGTGATCCTCTACTGTGGTCATCCTTTGAAGAGCCAGATTATGTCCTCACACCCCAGCAGGAGGCAGAGGCAGTTGCAGTTTTGACATGGCATGTGGATAGCAGTAAGCAAATTCACTTGAACTTGCTCAGCTGGGTGTTTCGCAGCTCTGCAGCCAACCACCTCCCCACAGAATAAGCTCTATATGAAATGATGATGCAAATTTTTCTTATCCTGAAATTCAGCAGAACCTTCTTCCTGATTGAGCAAATGTGTTGGTATCTTGCAGTGCAGGCTCCCTCCTGGAGGAGAGATGTAAGCAGGAAGGAAGCCAGTTTAGATTCAATTTAATTTCCCCAGGGTTATATATCCTAAAGAGAGGAAGCACACAAAAAACAGATGCAGAGAGAAGCTTAAATTCTGTTCTCATTTATGAAGGGATAAAGGTACAGTAATCCTGCTGATATCAGGGTTGTGCTCGAGCGAAAGGAAGATTGCTGGAGACTGACCTGACACAGGAAAGAAAACAAGAGGGTTTTGAAGAGAAAAACTCGTTTCTCACCTGATCCTCTCACCTTTTTCTCTTCCAGCCTTTCCCTGGGCTAAATTCTGCTCTGGATTTCTGTGTAAAGTCCACGCAACAGGAGCCCAAACTAGCCAGAGCCCGGAAGCAGAACTGCTCCCTGTTTCCTCTCAGCAGTCATGCCAAATCAGGGTTTGGTTTTAATGGAACACATATTAATAAACCAGAGAAAACTCCGTTCTCCTGGGAGAAACATTTGGGGGGAAAAAAGGCTTCTCAAGAAATCTCCCTCTGCTCACAGTGCCTGTGTAGGCTGTGCCTTTCCCTCTGCTTTCTCATTTCAATCGTGTGACTTCTAGCTGCTTCCAGGGCTGAACAAGCTCCTCACCTCCCTCCCCAATGCCACCATCATGGAGGCTCACCCTTGAGTCTGTTTTCCAGTCAGGGAGCACCCTGTCCCCCGGAGCCTCCCAGCCCATACTCCCCCAGCAGCTCCTCATTTCCTCCAGCACCCAAGTTGATGTCAATGGTTTGCATTCACACTCCAGTACATGAAAGCAGAATCTAGTCCATGAAGACCTTGAAGATGAAGTTCTGGAGAACAGCTGTCTTGGACCATTTATCTTTCCTTAGTCTCTGCTTTCTACTCCTGTGTGTTTTTCACAGTTTGTCCCCTTGCTCACCACAATGGTCACAAAGGAGGACATCAAGGGCCCATATGGTAACAGCGTTGACACACCACAGATGCAGACAGGATCTAATCCATTGTGAAAGCAGCCACCACCTGCTGCTTCTCTCCAGTGCTTCCCACCAGTTCTGCTCCCTGTTTGGAGGCTTGCTCACACATCAGGAAGCATGTTGCTGTTTTTCTTCTCAAAGAGTGGTGGTTTCCTCTGCTCAGCGAGGGGACAGAGAGGTTGAGCTCCCTCTGAAAACCTCAGAGCTGCTCCTATAGAAGCCCAGAGGAACTCCACAGAGGAACAGCACCATGTGCTCCAGCCTTCTACCCACACAGCGCTGTGCTGCATTTTCTCCAGACGCCCTCATTTTGTACCTTTCCTCATTTCCCTCAGAGGCAGTCTAAGTTATCTCAATGTCAAGAAGCATCTCTCAAAATACAACTTCTCCTTCTGTCCCTTTCTGTCTTTTAAGAGTTATCTTGGGGACCAATGAATTGGATTCCTTTTTAAATCTTTTCCAGCATTTTAAAAATAAAATGATTGACAGCAAATTTATCAGTACTTTCCTCTGTACCTTGTGATGCATATCCAGATTAAGACCCAAAGAAGAATGTGATGCCTAAACTAGGACACAGGCAACTTTAAAGACTTAAAAAATATCCTGAAAAAGAGCCAGAATTTTCCTTTCTCCAAAACAGCCCAATCCTAACACTTCTGTAGGTCTAGAACACCTCTCTTTTTGACCTGGAATTTCTGTAATTGGCCTTTTTGTTTTGCCCCAAACTATCCTCACTGGGACAGCTCGGCTTCTGGCTACCCAGGCTCACTTGGCAAGCTCAGGTTTCAGACTCGCCTCAATGTGGCACCAGCTTCTCCTCAGATATCCAGTTCTCAGCTTTGGATGTTGCTTTGGAGAAGAGAAACTTAAAACTTAGGCTGTTAAAATGAAGAGGCATGAGATTTTTGGATCTGGCCTTGATCATAATAAATGTTCATACCCTTCCCCCAGTATTTTATCACTTGTTTTTCAGCCACAGCTAGTTTTACTGACTTTGCCTTCTTTCTTACTCTATTGCCTTTAATCCTTCTAATCATTCACTAATGGATTTTCTTTTTTATTTATTACATGTAAAACTCATTTCTTATTCCCTATGGCTGCTTGGAATAGCATTGATTCATTTTTAGTTTTCTTAAGTCCTCTCTCCTCGTCTGCAAACTCTGGTTTTGCTGCAAAGATTCCTCCACAGCTTTTCTTTCCTGAATCAGGTGCAGAGAGGAAGGGTTTGAAAAAAAATCCCAATTTCTACATCCCCTCTGTGATGAGACATGAGCCAGAATGGTTTTTTCCCCTTTTCCCACAGAAACAATGCTGTCCTACACCATTTGTACTGGGTCAAATTTTCAATTACATCTTCCATAAATATTTACCCTAAATCTGAATAACAGCATTTTTGCTGGGTGGGAATGGAATGTCAAATTTCGACAGCAATGGCTAAAACTTTGAGGGGCTCCCTATATTTCCTCCAGATCTTAATAAATCCTCAGGAGAGTATGAAGCAGAGCACAGAAGAAATGTCTTATCAGATCTGGAGCCTCTGGGAACATCACATCAAATCCAGCTGTACAGTGCTCACCAGTGACCAGAGTTACTGAGCTCTTTGAGAAATCACTTGGTGGCCTCCATTTCATTCTCTCTGAATAGGTCTCCAGTCCAGTGGACACTATGAATGATAACTTCAGCACAGAGGTCCTCATTCAGCAAAACTCTTAAGCCCAAATGTAACTTTAAGCGTGAGGATACTGCCATTGAAATCCATGGCAAAAGCTACATCCCTGCTTGTTGTACTAGAACGGGACTGGTCAAACTCTTGCCCTTCATCCGTCTTAGCGGGAATGTGGTCTAAATCCCAGGATCCTGAGACAGACCCTAGTATCAGTGTCGATTCTGTCATCTTCTCAAAAGAGCAGAAAGAGAGGAACACACAAGTGCAGACAAAGGGAGGTCCATTGCTGCATGCTCATTTGCTCAATTCAATTGCATGGCTGCTCCTTACCCACTAAAGATGAAGCAGTAGCACATAAACACAATTACTTGATTTTAATGACCTTTTCCCCCTTGTTTTCTTTCCCAGTTGCAAACAGGAACATATATTGTAAAATAGCTAAGTGTATGTATAATGTCAAACTCCATGGAGATCAGTAAGCTGGTGTTTTACACACATTTTTAAGCCAAAACCTCACTTGCCTTAGGTGCCATTGCGAAGCTGTGAGGCTGAACTTGTGAATATGATGGGCAGGATTTGATTCTGTCAGATGAAGAAAGCCTTGAACAGCTGAAACTGCTTTTGAAGCGGTCACAACCACAGCTCTTCTGCTTCTGGTTCATTCAAAGTGACCCCTTCCTCATTCGATCTCCTTCAATTGCACCGCTTTGTTGTTTCTTTCCTCCTGGAAACTAAAGAGTGAAAGAAAATCTTGCTATTTGGGATGGCATTAAAAAAATAAATAAATAATGTCAAATAAAGACATTTTAATTGCATGGGATTTCTGAAAAAGGTTTCAAAGTGGGGGGAAAAAATAACTGTGTGCCTGGTACACAGAGAGCCCTTTTTCTTCCCCTTTGTGGCAGAGGAATCAATGGAATTCATATAAAAGAAGGAGGGGGGTGGGAAGAGAGATAGGAGATGCCTTGCTCGGTACCAGCAGGTCACAAGTCTCATGAGGCTCAAGCAGGGCTTGCAAGGAAGTTGCTGACTGTACCTCCATGTGTACCTTTTTGTTCCTTGCCTTGGATTTGCTGGTCAGTGGCATGCTGCTTTCCCTGGCTCTCCATAGAGCTTGTAGCCTACAGGAATTTGGACAGAGTGGTACAGACATCGCCGACAGAGACTCTGATCACTGACTATCCCTTTAAGTGCAGTCTCATGACTTAGTCTTTACTCCACTACCTATTAAAGAAGGAGACAAGACGTACATAGACAACTTCCATTCAGACATCCAGAAGGACACAGAAAGGCAAGACAATTTAACAGAGCTAACTGTGAGTAAATACAAGGCATTAGAGGTGCTCTCTAGAGCAAAGGGCATGGAGAAAGATTTGTAGGAAATCCTGAAGTGAAAGAAGGTGCAGTATTTTTAAAAATATACTTGCAGACAGTGTTCAAAAGGCGAAATTTTGTACAGAAAGCTATTCTGTCATTTTAGCATTATTCCTTTAAATATGAATCTAAGTTTCTCTTAATATAACGTTGACCGATGCTTCATTTCCCATAAAAATCTGAAGCAGTGATTTTGTGCTGCAAGCACTGGAGCCTTTTGCAAATACAACCTTTTTGCACTGGGATAAATTTAATAGAAGGAATATCTGGGGGGGAAATTTGAAGCCAGCCTTTTGCAAATTTGGATCTAAAGCCCAGCCTGGAGCCTTCACTTAGATGCCTGTACCTCTCAAGGGGTGGCCTTCCTTCTGGGAGTGCTGGATGTGACTCTCTTTCTGCTGGGGACAGAAAGGAGCTGTGGGTGCTCAGCAGCATGGAGACTGCACTAAGGTGTCCCTTCATGGGTGCAGGTACCTACCTAAAGGGCATTGTGTCTCCACACACTGTAATGGCCAACCATCCTATACAGGTACAGCATTCTGGAAAACTTGATTCTTATTAGTCAACAGAGTCATCAGCATCTCCCTACACCTTTTTTTTTTTTTTTTTAATGACAATAGCTACTGGGTAGACCTGGATAAGTGTTTTTACAGTGATCATTACTGCTGCAAGTGATAGCCTAACAATGATGGAAAGAGAAAGTTCCTCTGTCAGCTCAGCCTACTGCTTTTCTAAATATATCTGTATTATTAATTGCAGGTATGATTATCTGGTGGAGAGTGTTTTCAGCTTGCCTTCATGTTGCCCATTTTCTTCTCTGCATTTACCCTGTCTGCTTGCTGCTTAACCAAAGGAAACTGCATCTCCTATGATGAGCTGAAAGAGCTGAAGACTGAATTTGCCATCAATCTCTATCGGCATGTATCCGAAGCAGAGAACAGAACCAATCTGGTAGTCTCACCAGCAAGTGTGGCTGTTTCTTTAGAGCTGCTGCAGTTTGGAGCACAAGGAAATACCTTTACAGAGCTGCAGGATGCCCTAGGATACAACATTAATGGTAATGTGTTGCTTAAAAAAAGTACTTCTTACATTTTGCAATAAATTCACAGCTTCACTAAGGAGACAGCAATTGCACACATCATACTAAACTTCTGTCTTCTGTCTCACTGTAAGATGTAGCTTTGGAGTGTTTTCTCCATCTTTGATAGCCAGGTGTTAGCTGGACAAAGGAAACTCAAGGGAGTAGTCGATATGCATGTTATTATTCCTCCTTTTTCTTGATCAGTGTTTACTCTTTTACTGCACTGAAATACAACTACATCTAGAAAAGTTACTTCCATGAACAGCGGAATTGCCCCTGGTTTCCCAGAGGTTCATCATGTCTGTTGTGTCCTGGTCTCCTCTGTGTCCTCTGCGAGGAGGTGCCAGGCAGAGGACAGTCATTTTCTCTCCTATCCTGCTTATGTTTTCTCTCCTATTCCATTAACAAATTTTATGAAACCTATAGAAATTATCTTTAAGACTTTGCACCTTTTTCTAATGTTACTACAACTGCCCAAAAAGATGAAAAGTTGTTAGAAGGAGATTGGCAGAGAGAGATATACATTGACAGATGGATGGTACAACTGCATCTTCCCCTGAAAACAGGCTAAAATAAAACTCACTGGGAATCTGGAAGGGATATGGAAAAGGCAGATGTCTTAAAATCCAGCATTAAGCTGAATTTAAGGATGCTGTTTTCATTCTAGCTCTGGATTATCCTACCATCTCACATCACACATCAAAAACTATTTTACATTATGGGCACAATGTTTATGAAAAGCAGATAACTGCCACATCTTCAAAATTTGCAGCTTACATACAAGACATGTTTAGAGATGACACTGCTATTTCTCTACATACAATTTACGTGCAGCTCATGAAGACTAAAGATAAAACCTACAGCAATTTCACCACCCTGTGCTGTAACCTGCCTTCGTCACCATTATCAATCTGTGTGGCATTGATATTCAAAACCAACACAGCAGGAAGGGCTAACTCTGGCTGATATATGCAGGCACAGCTACATGCACTGACACAAGGACACTGCAGCTATATTATGAGCAGGTGATATAATGAAGGAAGCTGTAAGACTCCCATTTCTGTAAATTCAGTAGGGTAATTTTAAACAACAACATTAATTCATACAAGGATTTTATCTTACTTGACATTTCTCGTCATTAGGGGTTCAGTTATTAAGAAAGAACCTTAAGAATAATATTCCACAGTGAAATTCAGGTACAGATCTCCACACAAAATGTAACAAAGAGAAATGCAGAGGCTGTTAATGACCTGCCAGCTCTTTTGCGCTGCCTTACTTCTCATGTGGCACATCATATCAAGCAAACATTTTATCTCCATTTTAGTTGTCTGTGGCACAAGCCACATGAGCTTTGGCTTTCAGTAATACTAATGCATGAATATGAAAATAAAGTAGGATGGGATCTATTGCTCTCAGTTAGAATAACATATTTCCAGTGATGGAGAAGGAAACCACTTCTTCAAATGGTTTAAACTGAATAAATAAATCAAATACTTAAATCAAATTTCCTATCAGATGAGTAAAACCAAATCACATATGTATGCATATCTGATAAAATTTCTTTCTTCTATTAGATGTTTGCATTAATATTTCTGTTGGTCTGTCATAAACAATAATGAAGGATGTGGTTAAAACCTTAGGAGGCTGAAAACAATGAAAACATTGATGGTTCATACACTATTCACAGAGAATCCGCTCTTACATGCACTTGTAATCGTCTTTTGATGTTTGGAAGATTTGTTCACCTTTATTCTAGTACTAGGAAAAACAATGTATAAAGGGATGTCTCTCTTGAAAGCACAGACAAAATGACATGCTTTCAATTGCTTTCTCCTTGCTGTTTTTTTTTTCTATCAATGGTGGAGTATTTTAAAGTGATTTGAACTGTTCTTCAAGTAAGAATTCAGGACTTTGGTTAGCTAAGCACTTTGATATGACTGGAGTTACAAGCTCAGGATACCACACGTCACATTAACATCTGCTTCCAATTTACCATCTTTGATTTCTCACATCCTCCAGACAGCTTGCCAAATGCTCCCACACTAATGCAAAACACACAAGAAAAGCACTTTATACCTCAGACCGGGTGAGTTTTCTTTACATCTGTTCAAGGAGTTCAATATTTTATCCCTTAAAGAGTAATAGATCTAAATTTTAATACCAAACTTCCTGTAGGTGATTAGTCTTCCTGCAGGTTATTAAAGAAGCACTATTGGGTCCGAAAACACGTACTGCATTCTCACATGATAGAAACTGGTAGACGTGAAACTCTCCCTTTACCCCATCAAGAATCTGAACCAATGCAGTAAAAGTCTCCTGATGACCAGGCTGGCAGCTGGAGGCTCATGTCCATCTTGCCCTTGACCTGATGCTCACCCTGAGACAGGTCAGTCCAGGCAGGATGGACTTCTCCAGTCAGCCATCCCACTCTGCCCATGTCCCACGTGGCAGCCCAGCCTGACTTCTCTCCAGCACTGCCTGCACTCACAAGTGTCTGGAGAAACTGGGTGATTACCTCCCCTTACCTAAGGTCTCCCTTAAGTCAAACCAAAGATTTTTAGCCAGCCCATAATGGCAAGCCCAGCCATAACCATGGGGAGACAGATACTTGTGAGCTGCTCAGGGCACCCCAGGGTCCCAAGCCAAGGCAGAGGAGCACTTGAGCCATGTACAGCAACCTGGAGAAGCAAAGGGCACAACACTGACCCTCCTTGGAGCTGGTGGACAGCAATTCATATACAACAATGAGCTGTTGAGATTTCACACAGCTACTCTTCAGGGAAGCCTACTAGAAACTTTGTTATTTTAAAAATATAATATCCTCTAAGTTTGCAGGACTCATGTTCCTGTTGGGCCCACACCTCAACCATCACAGAAACCACCACCATTGAACTACCATGAGCTCCCCAGGAACAGGAGACTGGGACACTATTCAACTACTTTCATTAGCAGACAATAAACTAGAGAGCACATAACTAAATTTTTTAATGACTCTGAGCTCATAATTGCTGCAAGCATTTTGGAAGACCAGAATAGAATGTAAAAGGATCCTGGAAAATCAGAGAAATGTGTGAAGTGAATAGGACACAATTCAGTAGAGATAAGTGCAAAATTCTACATTTATAAGGAATAATCAGCCATTCAAAATAGGGGAAAATGAGTCAAATGTTAGTGTTTTTAGGCAAGGATCTGAAGACTTCTTAGGAATTAAAAAAAATAATATCTAATGGGAAATATAATTGTACCTCAAAAAAAGGCAGACACTGCTGTGGGTTTTATAAAAAGAATTGCTTGTAACACACATGAAGCAACCTATCAGCTCTATTTAGCATTGCTGTGCCTCATCTGCCATACTGGGACAGTTTGGAGCACCATCCTTCAAGAAACAAAACAACACTTGAGGGTCAAGTGTAGCAGAGACAGACCTGGGGAGATGTCATTCCTGGACTGGGTGGCATCGGTAACAGAAGGAGATGATGGTACTGCAGCATCGTCAGCTCGGCCAGAGGTGCTGGGTCTCATTAATGGGAACCCAGATTGCTCCCAAAAGAAAAGTATGTTCCTTATGAACTGTAAGAGCTGTGTTTGCATAGAGGCATGAGCCTGATGTGAAATCAGCTGCTTGACATATCTGCACTGCAGTGATTTCTACAGCAACATGAAAAGTGCTTTCCGGTGACAAATGAATCACTGTCCTTGACAGTAGCACTTGACAGTAATACCCCATAAAGTCAGGGGTGCTTCAGTGGTTTTAGTGCTTTAACTTTCAGAGGACACCAGTGCCAGCACTGGAGTTGAGAGCTGTGGGAGCCCTGGTGCAACCCCTGCTATCCTTAGCCTCAAAATAATAATTGCACTTTTTCCTTCTCTCTTGCCTGGCAGATCGAAGTGTGCAGGACTTCTTGCACGTGGTGTACGAAGGAGAGACCGATTCCAGCCAAGGTACGGTGGTTCAACTGGCATGTTCCTTCTTCGTGGATGCAGGTGTGCAGCTCTCACCCCGCTTTGCTGCACATGCTGCACGCTGGGCAAACATCAGCCTGCAGCAAACCAACTTCACTGACCCCAACAGAACCACAGCCCAAATACAGGAATGGATCACCAGTAACCTTGGAGGTAACGCAACAACCCATGAGAATGATTGCACATGAGTAAAGTGTCAAATAAGACTAATGAGAGAAATTGCATTTAGCCAGGTGTAACATTTTTTGCCACACCCCGTGTTGTCCCAACCAAGGCTGAGAGTCAGAAAATCTAATTCTTGTGCTGATGCTCATTTCTAATGTGAGGAAAGAGCTGGAATAGGCTGAATCTGTGAGTATAAGTTGGCAGTATCAAGTTGGTAACCACTTGGCCTTGTTCCTCTGATTTTTAAAATAGCAATCTTTTACAGTGTTTTCAGTTTTAATGAGGAACAGCCAAATTCCCAAGGGATCAAGTTCGCTGCATTGAACGCTTTCACGCTGCTGTGGGGAACATGCAGGGCTGTAAGCTCAGCAGTCAGACGCTGAGTTTAAAAAGTCAAAATGGGAAATAAAAAGAATTTACTTCCCACACAGGCAAGTGGAGTAATGAAATTAAATTCTGTGCTAATGAAAAAATAATTGAAAAAGCAAGTCCTTAGAAGCAGCAGAGCAAATCAATCCCTGATTTGCCCCATCAAGTTATGTGAGCATTAATTTGGCCATCAGCATGCAAGGTGCTATTAAACATATACATTAACGCTATTGTTTAAAAAAAAGTTTATATCCTTCTCAAATGAACTGTAATAAGCAATCCAGCTTCGTGATAGAAAAGTATTGCTCTAGAAGCAGGTGCTAAAATGGGAGTTCATACTGTGGTGCTTACATGCGTGTTGCTAAATTAGAAGTGCACCATGCTTTCAAAAATCTTTGAGATACCCAAAGCAGGATCAGTTGAACTGCCAAGTCAATAGGAGAGTGGGAGAATTAGGATATGAGCTTTAAGGGACTTACTTACTTCATAAGGGACTTACTTACTTCATAAAGTAGTCATGAATCCATTTCCAGGGGGATTTCTGGTACTAATGATGAACCG
>NW_010308661.1:74159-87504 GCF_000700745.2 Antrostomus carolinensis
GAAAACCAGTTAGGGCCAGGGCATGGTGCTGAGCACTGGGCTATCGTCATCCACACTGTTCAGCAAGTAGCATAGTCTTGGCACAACTTTGGCCCTCAACATTGACCAACTCAAGTTCAGTTCTGGGGAGAGCATGGTCCAACAGGCAACCCCAATGAGGTCCATGTACAGGCGGGGAGGGGAAGGTAGAGGGTTTAACAGTGCCTTGCGAGTTGTGCCTCTTGCCTTTCAGGCTGGAGAGTGGTCCCAACTTGCTTTATTTACTCACACGGACCTGGCCTTTAGGCCGGGGTGAGTCAAACAGCACATGTCCCCCTCCCCGTCTCTTTTCCTTGCAGATGGGGGTGTGCATGGCATGCCGTTGGAGAGCGCTGGGTCACCACTCAGCCAGGTTGCCCTGGTGAGCACCATGTACTTCAAAAGCATGTGGCAAAAGAAATTTTCCTTTATGGATACCCAGATGTTGTCTTTTACCACGGCGGAGGGCTCAAACCTGAAAGTGCCCACAATGCACCACACAGCCGAAGTTAACTACGGTAATTGTCCTTGATCCAGATCTGCTGTATTGTACAACATGTAACAGGTTTAGTTATTTAATTTCCACAGCTACCACACTAAGATGAATTATTTTCCCAGCTCAGAGAAGCCTCAGAAGAAATCCCATCAAATTAAAAGACCACCTGGGTGAACATATTGACTCATAATCCAGGCAATCATGAAACAGATACTAGCTTCAAATTGGTTCCTAAAATATCTCTGCCCATGCCCCATTCCTCACAGACCAACACCTCCTGGCACTATGTAACAAACTCGCCAGCTGTAGCAAACAACTGAGAGGCACCAAGATAACATGCCAGGAGAAGGGAGCAGGAGAGACTGAAGGTACTGCCGTATACAACGTCCTTTGCAATAACATGGAGCTTTTTAAATAAAGCCGTCTAGGAAGGGAGAACTGTAGGTAGCACATCTGAATCCATGACAGAGGGGCAGTTAAGAATAAAGCTATATCAAGCCTCTACCAATTTGATTTTTGGGGTGGGTAAGAGATTTCCTGGCCCTTCAACCTAATCTCTCTTTGTCCCTTGGGTGTGTGAACACCAGAGAGGACAGTGTCACCAGAAGCACCAGAACTGAACACCCATCCCTCCTGTCTTTTCATCGCGGCCTTTCTCAATGGCTTTAGGGTTAAACTGTAAATCTTCAGGGTCAGAATCTGCAACAAAAGGTAGAGAAATTTTTATGGCCCTTTTACCCAGTCAATGGATGTTCTCAGCATGGGCTTAAAACAGTATAAATATAGGTAAAGCTTTCATTTGTATAATATACAAATACAGCATATTCTCCCTTCAAAGGCTTGGAGTATGTGGATGGCTGACAGAAGGACTCATGCTGTAGGCTTAATTTGCTGCCACCATTTAGCTCTACAATCTCTTTCAAAATATAAAAAGCTCCTTTCCCTTTTACCCTAAATTTCAGAACTGCATTTGGATACAAACCTTCCTAATTTCCAGTCTAATTTTTTTTTGTGGCCAACTTATATCTCTTAGAATCATGATAGCTATATCCTTTAAGTTAAATAATTTCTCTTCAGCTTTGATATTTACTCCTAAATGTATTTGCGAGTCAGCAAGCTACCTCTCAGTTTCCTATTAGCTAAGCTGAAGATACCAGGTTCTTCTAAATTATTTGAAAACCTGATACTCCAATTCTCTACTAGTCCTTTTCTGCACTTTTCCAATTTAAATTAATCTTTCTTGAAAATAAGTGTCCAGGAATGTACATAACACATTTAATGAGGCCATATACATGCTCAATAAAGTGCTTTTAGTATTTCTATGACTTGCTAAAAATACCTTGCATAGTACACCGCAGAAGCAGCTCAGTTTGGCCCCACCTGGGCCTTCTTTCTTTCCCATATTTTTGCAGCTGAGTAAATAAATAGGGGGGGGGTGGTGTGGGGGCCTCCACAGGTACGTACCTTTTTTGTGGTTTTGAACTATCATTTGATTTCCACCACTCCAGTCATCATGGTAACTTCACTTGTCTTTGATGAAATCTTGAGTGCTGGCAATACTTTGGAAAGCCACTGGTAACGTCTTTTCAGCCTGGGAGCCCCACTTTTAACTTAGTTCTTTGTAGTTTCCCCTTCAGGTGGCTGCTTGCTGCCTTTCATTTCTTGCTCCAATTGCCATAATTTCTACCTGTAAACAGTGCCACAGTGAAACTGTTTAACATTTTACTTAAAACTAGATGTCTGGATCTATGTCTTTTTATCAAATTACTTATCAAGTAAAAAAAAAAAAAATTATAGATTTGTTTGCTAGGGTCTACCAATGTTGCAATTCATCTCACTATTTCCCTCTGTGACTTGATTATTCTTTTCTCCAGAATATGTTCTAAAATTTCTCAGTAACAGACCTAAAATTTCCCAGATTACTTTCTTTTTCTTTATAAATGTACTCCCATTTTCCAGTCATGGGAAACAGCTGAATCTACAGTCTATTAAAAATATTTACTGACCCATTTGCAATTCCACATCTAAGTTCTTTTTATATTTTGGGCCAGTTTATTGTTTGTCTCTCTCAAGTAGGTTAAACTTTGTTTCTGTCGCTGGTGGTGGAATATCTCCTGTTCTTTCCTCATTTCCATTAGGAACCTCACCATTATTGTTTGCTATATCATCAGATTATTTCTTTCCCATCAGTTCCAGCAAATAATTGGGTTGAATCTAAAAAAAAAATTACTTCAGTGTCCAGCAGCACCATTCTTTCTTCCTTTTTCTCTTATTTATATAGCTAAAACATTTTTCCTTTTCTGTGCAACAGTCACATCAGGCAGGCAGCTGGCAGCTCGTTATTTCTGTGCCTTTTTATCTCTGAACCATAATTCACCTGGCTAATGAATCACTTTTTCAGCTCTTTGCAAGTTTGTCCTTACCGTTGCGTTTTGCTTTGTGGTGTTTCTTCTTCCAGGACATCCATGGTGTGTCCACCACGCTTCTCCCTCCTGCCGAGACTGCCAGCCCCTGAGTGCTTTCACACCTCTGACTTGGAGTGCTCCCATCCTCTTTACATCTGAATCTTTTATGAGTTAATTGACTTTACAGAGAAGTGCAGAGTTTCTCTTTCCTAAACCCTACACTTTCAAATCCTCATTGTTGAGTAACATAAACTACTTCATCAACTCCTGATCTTTCAGCCCTGGGTGATTTTGCATCACCAGCACCCCGTGGGGGCTTTGCTACTTGTTTTATCTGGAATAGCCTCACCCTTCCTTACTTCACAAGCTATTCAGGTAAACAAACAGCTTTCTTGGGTCTAACATATAGCTATTAGCTCAGGAACAGACCTTTTACCTGAACTTTCTCTTTTAATAGAGTGAGATAAAGAAATTAGAAGTCTAAAGTGACCGAAGGCAGTGTCTGCCAGTGCTTATACAAGTGGAGATCTCAGGTAATGTCCAGTGACCAGAAATTCAGCAGCTAAGCTGCACTGAATGACCATTTATTTGATCCCAAGCCCTCGCAAACCTAATGTGAAATTGTTAGTTGTGCTTGTCCGGCCATTTGGCTAAACATAAGAACTCTGGACTTAAGTAGGTACCTGGAGTATTAAATATTTACCCAGAAAAGGAAAGTTAACCAAAATACTGAGGTTACGTTTTCATCCAGTCTGAAATGTGTGAGCTCTCTGTAGCTGGAGAGACTTTTGAGGTAAGTCAAAATGAGAGGAATCATTTAAAATTTGCTGATTGTCAGGTTTGATAGGGCCAGTCTTGTCACTAGAAATGATAGAAACATTTCTAACAAATCACTTTGAAAGTAATACAAAAGACAGGTTTACTACAGGAAAACAAGCAGATTACTTTCTGTTGTGGTTTAACGCCAGCTGGCAACTAAGCACCACACAGCTGCTCGCTCACTCCCTGCCAGTGAGATGGGGGAGAGGCTCAGACGAGTAAAAGTGAGAAAACTTGTGGGTTAAGATAAAGACAGTTTAATAGGTAAAGCAAAAGCTGTGCACAAAGAAAGCCAAACAAGGAATTAATTCACTACTTCCCATCAGCAGGCAGGTGTTCAGCCATCTCCAGGAAAGCAGGGCTCCCTCATGCCTAACGGTTGCTTGGGAAGACAAACACCATCACTCTGAACATCCCCCCTTTCCTTCTTCTTCCCCCAGCTTTATCTGCTGAGCATGATGTCATATGGTAGGGAATTTCCCTTTGGTTATTTTGGGTCAGCTGTCCCAGTTGTGTCCCCACCCAACTCCTTGTGCATCCGCAGCCTCCTCGCTGGTGGAGTGGCGTGAGAAGCAGAAAAGGCCTTGACTCTGTGTAAGCGCTGCTCAGCAATAACTAAAACATCCTTGTGTTATCAATACTGTTTCCAGCACAAATCCAAAACACAGCCCCATACCAGCTCCTAAAAAGAAAATTAACTCTACCCTGGCCAAAATCAGCACGCTGTCCTTCATTATTAATTGATAGTAGCTGTCTACCTTCAGGATCCAAAACACAGAGCAAGAAAGATTAGCTGTGGCCTGTTATCAATCTCAACATTTACAACATTGTTTATCCTTTTAACATGGCCACACAGAACAAATCAGCCTGGAGACAATTAACATTGCTCTAAGAAAATGTCAACATTACTGTTTACATATGCCTTTTAAACACTGCAGCTATTTTACATATATTCATTTTTTCCAAGCAATTTGTTAACTACATTTGAATATTGATTAGGCATATATATATAATCCTTATGGGATGCTCAAAATCAGCTCAAGTTAGGCACGCTAAATATTCTGACTCAATAATCTCAAATCTTTGATTTTCTTTCTAATTAACAAATAAGGACTGTATAACCTTCATGCACAATGTGCTGACTTCAAAATATCAGCATGCCCACGAATTAAACCACTCACGTCCAGTGCACCACAAACATAAATCTTGCTTGTTTTCCTGTTACAAACCAGAAGGTCTTTTCTTAGCAAAGCGACCCACGTGCTGGGAGGTGATTTTAACAGCACAATTCCCTCTCCACATCACACGGTGGGAGGGCTAATCTAAGAGCCTAAAATTTAATCTAGCAGAATAATCAGTGTTTCATGAATCCTATTTAGTCCACATCTGCAAAATTAATAAACATTGTACAGTAAACATTTAAGACATCATATAGCTATGTATTTACTGTCAAATATTTAGATATTATAAACATGAGCTACCTATATTCTATTTTTTATAACCCCTGATTCAAACAACTAGAGTATTTACCCTTGAAGATGTAACTACTACAGCTGAGTAAAGAGGGAGTAGATTTAGTATTTTGGATGGCCTGTGGAAAGGCAGTAAATCATTTGCTTGCAACTCGTATTTAACTCCTGGCCTGCTAACAATTGCTGAGTCTTCCTGAAATGCTATTTACTGGATTAACAGATGAAAAAATAAGAAAGTAAAATTGTGATAATTGAATCTGTTCTACTGTATAAGAGAGTCCATTAGAAATGTCTGGA
Organism: Antrostomus carolinensis; assembly: GCF_000700745.2. NCBI lineage: Eukaryota > Metazoa > Chordata > Aves > Caprimulgiformes > Caprimulgidae > Antrostomus > Antrostomus carolinensis. The sequence continues at coordinate 79,667 of NW_010308661.1, forward strand.
TTAATTGTTCTTTGACATAAGGAACTAAACCAGTACTTTTAAATAGCTGTTACAAATTGTTGCATAACTAATTACAAGTTTGGAAGCCCACCGGCTTTTACTTTTGAGACTAGTTTTTAAAACTTTTATCTAATTTTGATAGGTCTTTATGCCTAGATTTTAAAAAATAAGAAATTTGGTGCTTAAGTAAGCATAAACCTAACTACTTTATTCTTTAATGTAACTATTTTTTTCTTGACATAAGGTTAGAACTGATTTTTAAAGGTAGTAAAGATGGAAACATGAGGCAAAGTAGGTTTCAGTTAATTAAATAGGACACTCCTCATTTTGTTTTTGTAATTTCTATCAGTAGTGAATTTTTAGCGAAAGATATTAGAAAATGGTAAATTTATGCAAAGAACAAGCATTGCAGGAACAGTCATCATAAAGTTACTGTCATTGCCTCAGTAATGTTTTTTAAACTCTGAGCAAGAAGGACAGCTACTATACGAGAAAGTAATAAAATGTCCATGCTCTGTTGAGACAGTGCTTCAGGTACTATTACTGTCATCAGCATTTTTCTGCCAAGATATATATATATATCAAGCAATCATCTCTGTTCAGATGAGCCCATGTTGTGAGTTAAGAGACCTGAGCTGGCTGCAAGAGCCCATGCCCTATAGACAACCCGTTATATCCCATCACTGCCGTTCTGAACCATCTGCTGACCTAGACTTGGGTTGTGGGTTTGGGAGTTTTTTGACACTTAAATGAAGAAATAAGATTTATATTTGCCCACTTACAGGCCAGTTCCAGACTGCAGCTCTGGAAGCTTTCAGCGTGGTCGAGTTACCCTACCTGGGGGAGAAACTCAGCATGTTCCTAGTGCTTCCCAGCCACAAAAGAACACCTTTGTCCCAGATTGAGTCTCACCTTTCTGCCAAAACCATAACCCTCTGGGCCAACAGCTTAAAGAGAATGAAGATGGACATTTTTCTACCTAGGTAAGCAATATTAATACTCCAAGAAGGCTTCATTACTTCAGCTGTCAGAATTGTGTGTGACAGTGTTGACATGAGCAATGTGTGAGAAAAAATCGTATGAGATACTTTTGGTTTTGTTATTCATCACACGATCAGAAAAGCTCTAACCCTTTCTTAAGCCATGAAAAGGCGAGCTGGGAATGCCAAAGCCTTCTACTATGCTCTGTACTGCTTTAAACACCAAGAATTTCAATTGATCCTACAGCTTTTACTTAATATTTCTTTGGACTATAACAGTCCTTTAAAGATCTAGAAAGATATAAACGTTCCTGGCCCTTCTCACATTCTGTTTTTCTCTTTGCTTAAGGAAGAGTAAATAAACAACCTTTAAAAAAAATGCAATAGCTTATTTTTACAACTTGCTAGTATACTTACTGCAAAAGTACTCACCAAAGAACCTGGGGCCCTCACCAGTCATTCCCATCTTTCTATGCACAAAGTGAGTTTCAGCCATCCATTTTCCACATTAGTCATTTGCTGTTGCTAGCACATGCACACTTCTGGGTGGTATTTTCTATCAGCTATTCAAATAAAATTCCATAGCAGGAGGAATCAGGTGCAGGGGGGCCTTTTGTAGCTGTACCTACTATATGGATCAGTGTGGAAGGGCTTCATTACACATCTCTTACAATACATTTCCCACCCGAACAAAGCACTGAAAAACAATTTGTATGTTAATATTCTTTTACTTCAAGCTGATCTTTTGCAACTGTTTCAAAGGGGCCTTTGCTACACTCAAAAAGATAGTTAAAAAGAGGACACTTGGGGAAATAGAGAGTTCATGTGTCAAGAAGACTGAGAGGCAATCTGATTGCAATGGGTGGAGGCGAGGGATTCCTTCTGTTAAGGGTCTTCAGGTGAAGAGGAGTTGCTTTTCGGCAAAGTACACTTAATCAGATGGAAGGCATTGGGCTCATACAGTAATAGCTGGATGAAATGCAAAGGCTTAAAATAAATTGCATCTAGCATCTATCTGACCTTTTAGCTCTATGAAACTAAAAATCTCACATTTAAATAAAATCTATCATCTTAATTTCAGGTTCAGTATTCAAAGCCTTTTTGACCTAAAGACAGTTTTTTCTTCCTTGGGAATTAGAGACGCATTTGATCCCATCACTGCTAATTTTAAAGGTATTTCAGGTAAGAGGCTTGACTGAATAAAAAATGATCACTGACCCAATAGTTGTAGATGCTTCCATGTGAATGATTCAGTAGACCTGGGCCTTCAGAATTGACAGCACTTCTTCCTCTGTGAAACTCTGAAATACAGTTCACGCTCAACTGTTCTACTTTGTTATTGGCAATTATATTTTGAGCTGTTGTTTTGTATGAAAGAGGAATCTGAAAGGGATAGGGTTGGTTTTGGTCTTGCTTTATTTCTGTTTTTCTTTTTTTCCCCCTACTTTCTTTAAGATTAAATCTGTGAAGACAGCATAGGCTTAGAAATTATTTATTCAGAAATTTAGGATACTTTACTAAAATTTGCATTCCTATTTGTGTTTTTAAATAGTCACTGAACAGGTAGGGATGCTGGTCCAACAAGTCAGATGCCAGCTCCTGACACCACAAACGATATTGGCACAAACAATATTAGCATATGCCCATGCTATGTTTTCTTGTTAATTCAGTGACCAGTGGACTAAATTATACTTTCACTTTACTAAAATACTGGTGTTATGTCTGTAAGCTCTCTTGGTTTTGGAAGTCTGAAATTATTCTGCTCCTTAGAAAATTTTTATGCCTATTTAATATAAAGTAATAAAATAATCCAAATTATCTTTTTTTTTTAATTACTACTTTTAGCAACACCAATTATTTCAATTTAGTAATTTCTGCTCATAACAAAGACTCAGAGTGGTAGCTGCTCCTAGAGGTGCAGAGAGTTCATGCAATTCTTGTGCATGTGACTAAATAAATGGAGGCATGACAATAAGAAATTCCTCCCATTTAGACAAACCTGCTTTCACAGAAAAGTTGCTTTTCTGAGATGAGCATTACTTATGGGGTTTTTTTTATACCCCTTTCAAAATTGAACATAGAATTTTTTTATTACAGTACATATCTCAAACTGCAAAGAGTTGTACATCAAAAATAATGTTACTGACCACTTATTTCTTAAAGCCTGTTGCTTTGTTTATTGCAAACAAATGTTAATATAGTGATAAAGTGCACAAGGATGCATTTTATAAAGTTAACATCTATTTAAATAAGATAAATACTTCGAGGAAATGAACTCCACCATAAAGAATCTCATTTAGCAGCTTCTTTCCTATGCAACTTGGTGGCTTTCTGCTCCACATCATACAGGGTAAGGCTTGTGGAAGTATTTGATCCTGCCTGTGGAGGGGTTATGGATTAAAGGATATGTTGAGGCTCTTTGCAGTTCTACTCTTACACTACTCAATTATGTATCATAATAATAGGGTTATAGCTATGATGGTCTAAGAGCTACACAAGGCAGAGTTTATAAGGGAAGTTTATCTTTTATGTTACCAATAGATACAGTTGAAAAAAGAACAGATAAGTTTTCAGTTCCTCTTCCATATAAAGCAGAAGCCATGATCCTCAGAACATTTACTCTTAGATCACATTTAGCAAATAAATGTGTTACCCAATTTCATACCTGGAATAGCTTCTTTATGCCTGAAAGCTTCTGATTTTTTTCCTCCAAAATATGTTAGTTTTATCTAATTTTGAAAATTCTGCATCTCCTCAGTTTTGTCTTGCTTGTTTCCATCTCAGATTTTTGACTGGACAAAATTCAGAATGAAACAAATAAAATGCTCTTTGAGTATTTCCCTGGTTTTACCTATATGTCAGACTTGATCCTCATATTCAGGCAAGAAAGTAAAAAACCTCTCAACCTTCCCTGCTTTCTGCCCTCTGCAGTCAGCTGGGAAGAAGCAGACTTGTAACACCCACCTTGGTATCTTTCCAAAATATTTTATTTTCCCAATCTCAATTTTATGTCACAGTCCCATCACTTCTTCCAAAAAGTGTTATTTCTGCAGTTTCCCTTCCAACAGTTCCTTGATCCAGTATTCATTCACTGTCCCCACTGTGTTAATTGTTTTCTACTCTCACCATGTAACCTTGCTTTCCACCACAACCTGGGAGACCTCTCAAACTAGTAACTCCTATTCGGTACACTGTTGTCCATATAGTGGGAAAAGAGTCATAAAGATGAAAGGACAAGTAAACATGGGGAGAAAGGAGGGAGAAGAGGATATTCACAATGGTGACTTAAGGCTCCCTGTAGTCAAAGAAGCAGTCAGATGTGTGCATTCCTACTCACACTGGCAAGGGACCTGCCTCCCTCTGTCAGCAACAGAGAGATCTGAGACATGCTGTCTTCCCTAGACTAAAGTAACCTCATGTCACCTTCCTGATGTTATCTCACTTTAAAGATGTTCCTATACAGTGTTGAAGCAATGCTCTTCTGTAGCCTGAGCCCAGCTCCCACCACTGGACATCAGTGGAAATGGGTCAGACTGCAGATGGCTCCATCAGCAGAAATGTGAGGACACCACACAGCTCTTCCAAATTTACACCGATACAGCCAAAATCTTGTCATTCCCCCTCCCCAAATTCAAAAGCAGATCTGAATGATGAGAAGTCAACAGCAGAAACGCCTTTATACAGAAAAATATTCCAACTTTGCATTCACAGTTGTGATTCTTTCCTAAGAACTTGACTGTTCATCTGAAAGTGGGATCCACGTTTCACGTAGAAGTCAGAGGCCATCAAGCAAGCTGCCCTCTGACAAAGGACATATTCACACGGATAGAGTCAAGACACAGATGAGGATTTTAGCTTATTCTCCAAGTTGCCTGCACATAAGGTCACGCTGGTCCAAAAGCCATGTAGTCATACCTTCTCAGCTATGTGCTGAGCTAAAAAGGCCTTACTATCAAGCTAGCTTAGATGTTCAGACTGTCTATGCTTATCCATATTAGGCACACGTGCAAAAAATCAGGAGCTGAGTCAAAATTAGAACTGAGGATCTTCTGATGTGGAAGCCAGATACAGAAAAAGCAATTGAAAGGCAGGTTTATGCTGTGCTGTCTCTTTGAATGTGATGTGGTGAAGGAACCAATGGAAGGAATTTGCAACAGAAGAAAAGCTAATAATGTGACAGGTATTGTATTCAGCATGCTGTCATTTAATTAGTTGTCCGGGTGAAATACCTATCAGTTATGTCATCCTTAGATTCTGCAGAAAAAAGGTCAAAGCACTCTGAATTAAGGAGAAGAAAAAAAAAAATGTTCACAATAGAACTCAGAAAATAGCTATTAATATTAATTTCTGGGGGTTTGGGGTTTTTTTTTGCAGAGCAAGTTAGTCTTTATATTTCAGAAGCTATTCACAAAGCAGAGATTGAAGTAACAGAAGATGGTACAAAGGCATCAGGAGCTACAGGTAAATCAAATATACAGACTTCACTTTTCACTTCTGAAGATTATGACTACAGGAAAAAAAACACTAGTTTTATTTGGAGAAGAGAAAAAAAAAAAAAAAAAAAAGCATGGTAGCCTTTCAATGTATGCCTAACCTCCATAAGGTGAATGACATAGAATCATAGAATGGTTTGGGTTGGAAGGGACCTTTAAAGGTCATCTATTCCAACCCCCCTACCATGGGCAGGGACACCTTCCACTAGATCAGGTTGCTCAGAGCCCCATCCAACAATATCTCAATAGAAATCCTTCATCACAACTTAAAGAAAACAGGGGAACTAAAATTACTGAGCTGTGCAATTTCCTTTTTTTTCTTTGGGTTTTTTTGTTTTGGTTTTTTTTTTGGTCACACAAGCTTTATCTAAGGTGGCCTCTGCTTTTTTGTTTCCCTTTTGGAAGCCTCAGATGCTCTGGAGATGCTACAAGTCAGTGTGAAAGGCAGTGGAGGCCCTAGACCCCTGCATGAATTACACAGGCATTACTGCCACTCGATGCTCTTCAGAAGCTGAGGACATTCTCAAGCTGCTCGAACATCAGCACAGCAGAAGGGTGATCCTTAACCACATTTTGCCTTCCTGCTTCCCTGGGCTGTGCTGGCTGTAGATGTGCCCACAATGTCAGGCTGCTCTGTGAAGCACACTGCAGATATCCCACAGTCATGATGCCAAAAGGAAGCTGAGCACACCTGAGCTGGTGTAGGAATTATTCCCCCAGCAGCAACTCTGAGTAAGACACAAGCTGTACCTACGTGGGTGTGCAGTGAAAATTTGACATAACTAACTTAGGCTTGCTGCAGAGCTCTGCAGTTTCAGATTTTATGACAATTTTAATCTCTACAATGTTTTTAATATTTTTTTGGGTAATTCCCATACAAAATAAAAGCTTTTAGGTGGCTTCCATTCCATACCAAAGACGAAGGCTAACAGAAATCAGACCTTTATCCCACTGAAACCAATGACAAAACGTCTCTTAACGCCAGTCAGACCAAACTGATTTTAAAAGTTGTAATTAAGTTTATTGTTTACTTTAAAAGCTCTCGATATAGTCACACAGAGGCTTGAAAGCTGAAGTAGGCACTTTTTTTAGGAGCACTGAAATAGAGCCACTAAAACTAGTTTTACTGAGTCTTACTTGAAATTTCAATTGAATTCCATTGTTTTAACTGCTCAATAAATATAAACCAAATCTGGGGTTTTTAGGGTTTGTTTTGGGGTTTGGTTTTTTTTTTGGGGGGGGGTTGTTTTGTTTTTAGTTTTTAGACAATGTATTCTTAATATTATAGCTACAAGGAAGAATTTATCTAAACAAGATGTATTTGATTAATTGCTGAAGCATTATAATTCTTAAGGACTCTTTATTTAATCTAATAATTAACCCACAACCAGAGAGTGGAAGGACAGTCATAAATTGAGATGGAGGATACTTAGGTTTTGCTGAGAGCTCTGACAGAGAAATTCCAGGATGATATAGATATTTCTCTGCTGTTTGTCTCCCATTTAGAAAAGGGACTACATTTACTGCCTTGCTTATTTTTTTTACCAGAACAGCATAGCTAGGAGTCGACTAAGGGGTTAGGCAATAGCATGGTATGAGTCCAGCAGAGTTATGGCTGTAACTCAACAAAAATTATATTAACTTTGAAATCCAAAGCCAGACAGACTTCAGCAACGAAATATACACTTGCCACCCGCATGTAGTCTCACAACACTTGACTTGTTCATTGACCTAGACTGATTTCACTCTTGGATAAAATTGTCATTTCATTCTTAAAGCAGAGGAGCAACTCAAAACTCAAGGTACTAGACATCAGAGCTTGAGGGCTCTGTACATAAGACGGAATGAAAATGGAGACATTTTACTAATGTTTTCTTTGTTGCATTACAGCGATGGTTTTACTAAAAAGATCTCGAACGCCTATTTTCAAAGCAGACAGACCGTTCACGTTTTTCCTGAGACACGCCAATACAGGTACAGACGCTCTCCGCTTCAGTAGCAGAATCCTTCACAAGCAGCACTGAAATTGATAACAAGTTATTTGTAAATAAAGTGTCATTCTTCAGTCCAGGGAATTTCAACAACCATAGCAACAGTGGGTTTAGGGTTTCAAAAGCATAAATAATACAGTTTAATTTCTTTAAAAAGAATGCATGATAGAAGTCAGGGAAGCCAGATAAGCCTCTTCTATGTACATGTAGTACATGCTCAAAAATATTTCTACCATGATTATAGGCACTAGAAAGATCTTATAGATCTTAAATATGCCAGGCTTAGGGACAGACCTCCACAGAGCAATTCAAATCACAAATGAGCTGGATCAGCTGGATTAATACCTAAAGAAGTTAAAATATAAATCTTTCCC
>NW_010308661.1:87534-136413 GCF_000700745.2 Antrostomus carolinensis
CAGATGGCACACAGCAAACAGACTTCTGCCTGTCAGCACCAGGACTCCAGGGCCTGAAATTCCTTGTATTAATTCCTACCTTGGCAGTTTCTAAGGGGATATCTCAAAAATTCTGAAGACCAACAATCTTTTGCCCAACTACAGCTCAGAATATGCACAAGCAAGTTTCTCTTCCCTTGTATCTTGACTATCAACACCTTCAAGGAGATAATTTTACACATCTGGACTCTTCACTACTTGGTATCCTCATGAGACATTCAGGTTATCAAAAGCCATAGATACTCACTGTATGTAATCAGGTAACTTACCTCTGCAAAACCCGTAACTTGTATCTTCACTTTTGCAAGGAACTACCAAAAAAATGCATGTTCCTTTTGCAACTGGTAACTCTTTTTCTTGCTAACGAACTCCCCCAGCCCCTAAAACAGAGAAAATTGCAGAGCACGTCTGAAAGAGTAAAGCATCACAGTGCTCCTTTGCCTTCAGTATTAGATTATATGTCTCATTTCAGATGTCCAATCATGTAAGTTACTCCAGAATCTCTACCAAAGGAGAATGCCACATAGCTCGTTGGCAATAATAAAGGACAATTGCATTATGCACCATTTAGCAGGCGTTTGCTCCCCCGAAGCATCAGGCCATCTCCAACAACTCTCACCATTCTTAGCAATGCAGTAAATTTGCACCTTAAGGATTCTCCTAAAAATCCTTCAAACCACCAAATTTCTCTCATAGCCTGGAGTCACATCCATTTAGTTTTCCAGGGAACATAGAGCCATTTATAGGGCTCAGTAAAACACTGGGGCCTGGCAAGAAAACCAAAGAGAATCATTTTCCTTATCTGCTTCCAAGTAACACACTGTTCTCTTAGCTGGTAAACACCTGTGTATGTAACTCTGCTTTAAAAATCTGTATCTTAAGTTTTGACCAAAATGCAAACACGTCTCTTAAAAGAAAAAAGCACTAATTTGGTGGGGGTTTTTGTTTAAAATATGTTTTGGCAATCATCACCATTCAGTGAATAAAAGTATTTTTACTTGTTAAACGCAGGACTTGGAAAAAAAAAAAAAGCCACTAAAAGCTGATCTATGAAACCCAAGCCACAGACTCTTCAGGATTAAGAACAAACATTTTAAAATTGCTAAATTTACAGTATATGATAAATTATATAAATAGGAAGGAAATTAGATTGTAAACCAGGATTTTTATACAAAGCATAACAAAATATATACCTTCTAATCAAGTCAAAACCAGAAGTACATTTCTGTAATTTAAGCTTTTTAAAGCAAAAAGTGAGAACTGTGAAAACATTGTAATTTTGTTTGTTCAGACTGTTACTGAAGTTGTTCATGTATGAAAAAGGGAAAGTGTAAAGAAGATCTGCTTTTAATACATTTTATTAACCTAATTAAAGATACTTAAAACTTGCTATCCCCATAAAGTCACAACGAATCTTTATGTGGACCAAAACTCTTCACTGCATCAGTCTTGTAGTAATAGCGGAAATTTTTAGAAATAGCAGAAGTATTTTCCAAGACTTAAAATGGCATAGTTCTGCCTGAAAGAATTGAAAATGTTAGGGTTTTTTTTAATCTAAATGTCAGGTTTGAACACACTCTCTCTGAATGACAGGTAAGCTAACAGCAATACAAACACAACCGAACCACAGATTCAATGAATCTGAGGCAGTGATTTCATTCAAGGGATTGTAATAATCTCTTCTGTAACTACAATATCAACACAAAAGAATTAACTTAGCATCTGGTTTGCTCAGTTGAAAAGTGATTCTTTAGCCAAAGGTTTGGGTAAGCTTCAGGTTTTGGCAAATTTCTGGTTTGGGTTACCTACTACTTGGAAAGGCCTTTTTGTTTTTAAGACAGAAATCTTCAAATTATTCTAAAGGCAAGCATACAATTGCAGTTGATTTTCCCACACAAGCAATGATCACAAATCTGCTCATTCTGTGCTTAACTTATGTATTTTAACTCTGCTACACTTTGAAAATGTGGTCCTAAACTGAAATAATGTTAATATTGTTCTCATTTGCAGGTTCAGTACTCTTTATAGGAAGAGTTACAAATCCTTCATAATAAACACTAGATAAATACACTGTCTTCTGTTCCTCCCATGGTGACCTTTCCTTCAGTGAAATTAAAGGCTACACTATATGTATTTATTAAAACCATTTTAAACAATATAACTTTTGCAAGAACAAGCATGAGCAAGTCCTCCACTACCTTATTCCTTTGTATACACTACTGGAAACTTACAGCTGTCTAGGAATCATTAGCACCACAACTACGGCAAAGATAGTAAGCATATAACCATTGGAAAAAATGGAACAGATTTTCCCACCTAAATGTTTAAGAATATGGGCCAACAGCTTCTGCTTAACTTCTTCACCAAGGCTAGTCAGCTTGACTGTTGCTGAGCACGTAGGTCACCTGGAAGAAAGCATCCCACAAGAAAACTTTGTGATATATGTTATTTTTCAAGCACAACTTTATTTCCCTGTCCTGAATTCAAAACCTGAAGAACAAAATTGAAGTTCAGTCTGGCCCTAGACTTAGATAAAATCCAGCTGAGATAGATAACAAGCAAGCAGCAAAATGTTGTGAAAAGGAAATCAAGTTGAGAGCCTCTTTCAAAACTGACAGAACAGGTAAGAAGCAGAAATACCCACTCAATCAGTGACCAAATGTTATTGCCAAAAAAGTAGCAGTATTACCTTTTTTTTTTTTTTTTAATGAACACAGCATAGAATGGACATTCCTGAAGAACAGTGACTGAGGCTAAAAGCATCTAGAAAAATGCTTCTTTCAGCATCCTGACAAAAGTTGGGATACTTGAGTGTTTTAGCACAAGAATAAGCAAATCATGGCACAAGCATCAGAAACCCAGGCCCATAAAGATTTTGGGTGAAGACTGTGAACCACTGACACCTAGGAAAAGCATCAGAGTTGAGCTGCTCCCACTGAATCAAACAAAGCTTTCCAGAAGTTAGGAGCATCTAGCACAGATGAAAGACATGGCAAACAAAGCATTCAGTAATGCTTTATGTCCAAGAAGCAGCCCCCTTCTGGCTTTCAGAAGGTGGTTTCAGCACTTGTAAACATGTGAAAATATCTGACACAAAAACTCTGCAGCATTCCTCAAAGGCTACTGACTCCTGCTATGCTGCATTGTATCCTCATACAACTGGATTTTGTCATTGCTGTGGAGGCGCATACAGGACACTGGTTTGTTATGCCAGTCACCAAACAGCTAAGCCCAAAGTACACAAGGCTACAGGCTATCATCCTACCATCACTGTGATTCAGCATTAGCTTCCTTTCACTCGTTCTCTGATTAAGAACAGAATATCCAGTGATACAAAACTGCTCTTCGTTCTGATACTAGAACACAGCAGCTCTGGAAAGGGAAGGCAAAATGAACCATTCCAATAAAAACTGTACTCAATCCCACACAAAGATTAAAATAGAGTTTTTATTGATGGAATAACAAAAGTGCTTTTCTTAAATATTTTTCAAAATACATTTATACAACTTACAATAATATATCCAAAATAACTGTATATACAAAACATTACCTTGTTTAATGTATGTGCTTTTTTTTTTTTTTTTGAAAATTACAAAGCAACTTTTTTGGCAAAAGTTCAACCTTAAGAGGTGATAGTTTTGAAGGTTAGATTAAGAAAAATAGAACCTGAGGGAAAGTAACACTTAAGTCCATGACAAGCAAGAAGTTCTCCATTTAGTTAAATAAAAATGGTTTTGTGATATTTTCCACATTACAAAAATAACAGAAGTGAAAAAAAAAAAAAAAAGATGATGGATACTTTTCTCATAATTTTATAGAGCAGCTTCTCATTCTTTCAGGAACAGGAATTTGAGATAACAGTGCATGTCAAAAATGAATGCAAGTAAGGACAGCAGTGCCCTGCTGTGGCTCTCTCTTGTGTGCAGTGTCTCTTAGCTGCTGTTGATATGGTTGACCTGATTGGATCTGCGATGGATTTCTTCCAGAAAACTCTCAAGCTGTTCTATCAGCATTCGTTTTTTAAACCTGCATTTAAAAGAAAGCATAATAATGGATGCACACAGTAATACATGAAACATAGTTCACAAAACTTCTACTGAACCCTGGAAACATCAGTTATTATTTTAGGTCCAGAGCACGGTGAGGTTATATGTACCTCATATGAACATATACCATCTCCTACTGTTCTGGTAAACTACTAACTGGCTTTTCCATTTAATGAGAGAATACAAAACTATGCTTACTACAGCCTATTCTAGCACATTGCTGAACATCACTTAGCCCTCAGAAAGCCAGGAAAAAGACAGTTAAGTGTTTGCTCTTTCCAGAAGTAAAGTTCGGAAGCACAGAAACAAAACATATGCCAAAAGAACTATCATCCTAAAGCTGGCAACAGCTTTTAGGGATTATTTGCATGTCTTTATGGTGCATTCACAAAAGTTAAGTGACGTTGGTACTGGTGAAGGAATAGCCATTACACCATGCAGAGCAGATCTCCTGACAAGAAAATACAACTTAAAAGTTTGAGAAAGAAATTAAAGAAACTACAGATGTGATCTGTACCTGGAGTCTCTGCAGTTCTATTCCATATTGATTACATAAATTCAAACAGCAGACAATTTTTTCACCCTTGCCTTAGAGCACACAGCTCCGTGCTGTTTCCAGCTAACCTTCCCCCTTGTAACATTTCTGCATGTGAAAAGCCACATCTGATCGATGCTTTGGCAGCCGTACACATACTCAGAGATGAGAAGCAATGAGAAGATCACCCACTTCACTCAGTACTGTTCTGAACTATACACCGAGTCCACTCCTATAACCTTATTAAACCCCAACAAAAGCCTCCACTCCCAGACAGGCCTCCCCATCTATGTTCTTGGCTCACAGAAACATGGCATCTGCCCTAATTCCCAGACCACAGACTTCCCCAAAATCCCAGCTTGGCTATGGGGAAACAAGCTCCCATTCCCAACCACTTCCTATCTCATTGGACACCCATGCTCTGGGTCCTTACCCATCCTCTCATCACAGTTCTCCTCTGTAACCCCACACCTCAAGTACTGCTTCCCACCTCCATTCTTCCTCATTGCTTTCACAACTGCTCCCTGCTTGTTGAAAAGTATTAACCTGGGAAATAGATAATTATTCCTTCTCATTCCCTCTAGTAAAAGTCACATTATTTAAGCTAATAGCAAAGTGCTTTACTATAATACAATCCTAGTGCAAATTTAACATGCTTGTATTCTGTGCATGTGACTGGGCAAGGTTACTTTCCAGAACACCTTCAAGCCCCTCTGAAGCAGCTGTACAAGTTAACAGCAGACATTTCCTAGAAACTTAAAACCTGGTGGAAGGTAGGGAAAAACATTGCTAACTATTCTCAAATTACTGTTGGCACAAGAGTTCTGGTTTACAGTGCACTATGTCAAGCCCTTCAGTACATCTCACTGGAAGTTCTTTTCCAATTGCGGAACCCTACAGCAAACAATTTTTTTCAAGGCAATAGAAACAATTTACCATATTAACTAATACTGTAATTAAAAGAATTAAGCATTGACTCTAATTCAGCTGTTCACTCTGCTAGGAATATTAGTACCCTTAATAATAAAACTTCCTCAAGTAGTTCTAGCTATTGAGCATAAAGCTTCATTATAATTTTGAAACGGGTTGCATTCACTCTTGCCAGCACTTTTATCACAACTGGGTATCGCTCAGCATTTTGTCTAGGCACACACTTTGGGCTTCACTATGTCTACTAGTAGCTTAAAGCTCTTTATTTGGAAAATAAATAAAAGGGAATTGAATTTCTCATACTGAGAAGTTGGTTGATTTGGAGAATGTTGATCTGTGTTTTGTCAGCTTTTGCTCTAGACTATTTAGCAGAGAATTAAAAATCAGTTATTCTTCGTGCTAGGACCGTAAATGGACTGCTATGCCAACTCCAGAAATACTGAAGGCCTCCCCACAACATAGGCTAATTTCTTTTAGCCCTTTCCTCAATAACATTTAATTTTGTGCATTCAAAGTTACAGACACTTATTGGGAAGTCTTGGCTTTTATGTTTAATAAGGACTCCATGTAAGCACTAATACTACCAGCCCAGGCTGAGCCAAATGTGTATCACTATGTGTAAGAAAAGTCTTTGCCAGAATAGAAATAACCAAGAATTTGGTATTGAGATGTACCTACTCATCCTTAATATTTTTATGATCAACTGGAAGAAAAAAACCCCAAAAAACATCATCTACCCCATCTTTACTTTTCCTCTTAAAAGTGGTAGCTTTTCTGCTATCAAGAGAGAACTGTGGGGCAGCCAGTTTCCAAAGGAAGGAAAACTGTGGATTGTTTAGAAGTCTTCCTCTGCCCTCACAACTCTCCAGAATTAACCTCCAGAATTGAACAGGGACTGTTTTTAAACACACACTTTCTTGCTGAAATCCTCAAGAGCTTTCTTAAGTCTCCATGTTCAGAGTCAGAGCTCCTTGGAGCAGGAAAAGAGAGCAGGTATCCCAGATTTTAATTGCGTTCTGTGGCACTGCTCCCCGTTAACTAAACAAGACTACCTTGACAACTCTGGAGTTGTCATGCCTAGAGATGTTTCCTGCAGGGAGCAGGGAACCTTGGTTAAATGTGATAGCTTGCTGGATAAGGAGAGAAACAGAGAACTGCATAGGGACTGTAAGGCAGTGTTATCCAGGTGGATAAAATGATCATACCATAAAAATCTAACCTAGGAAAGAAGAGGAAGGGGAGAGATTAAGTTGTTCCTACACTCAAACCAATAAAAATTGAATTAAACAATAGTTGAGAAAAACAAACTTTTACACCAGTACATACAGAAAACTGTTGGCTATGGTGAGAGACAGTATTTAATTCTGATGCATCCAACCGCTGGCCAATTTTGTAGATAGAGTCAACTCAAGATAACTGGAATAGAGAGGCTGTGCAACAGAAAAGATTATAGACGATCTAAAGAGCCTAATTTTAGAGGCACAAATATTCCAACCCCACTAAGGGCTGCCACAGACTCCAGGAGCAACAGTATTGTTTTGCTGACAGTGAGGAGGCATGTATAATCCAAAGGCTATGGAACAACTCTGACAGGTGATAGAACAGTTATCACAAGACAGATCAAACAAAAGCATGATAAAGTAATTGTTCCTACAGGAAGAGCACAATCTGTATAAAGCTGCATGCCCACTATGCTGGCAATAAAAGGCTAGAGGAGCTGTATGAATGTCCAACATTCAGTGTACCTTAAACTGTCAGCATGGTTTTATCCAAAAATTACTTTGATTTTTATTTAATCATAAATTTTGTTTAATAATGCCACAGGAGGGGGGAAAAAAAAAGCTGGCTACTACAAAAACAGATTAGAGCAAAAAACAAACAAAAAAAAATCAATCATTCTTTCAGGCTTCTGAAATAAGACTCAAAGTTACAGTTATATTTATGATCCAAGCAAGATGCTGGAATTAGTAGTTCACTTCAACTCAAACACTGTTGGTTCCAATCATAATTACACATTTCTGCTTTCTTTCCTATTTATAAATGTGTAGCAGGCTAATCAAGTATGGTCAATCTAAGGATGCTGTAAGGAACAGTTTCTACCTGGATTAACAACACGGGGTTTAAATCCTCAGCAAGTCTCTACTCCAGTGACAAACTATCTCCTATCCCCACAGCCTCAGACAGGATTACAGTATCTCTGCAGGAAATACATCTGAAGAGCAGACAGATATCTTTATGGAGCACACCTGGATCTCAAAACTATTTTTAGGATAAGTTTTTGAGTTGATGCAGAATAATGAATTTCAACTGTTTCTGAAAGCCTAATTCACAGTAAGATGCAGTTCTTTCAGTTTTTCAGGTTAGCAGTACACTTGCACTTGAATGATTTTCTAAAGTTACTTTCTATACCACTGTACATCTACATTTATGGTCACTGGGCAGTTACAGCTGCTAACATTTTTAAGACAAAATATGAAGCAAAAAGGTAAACTTGTGCAAACAACACACATCAGGAAGTTTACGTGTTTCTGTTTTTTTTCCAGGGAATTGTTTACTTGCAGTGCAAAGCATTGTATGGCAAGTTTCAAACAAAGAACTGCGTGGTTGTCAAGCAGTTATGTATGGCAGTATATAGTGCAGTTTTACAAGATTAATGCAATTCAGTTACCTACCTTGAAGCTTCTTTAATAACATTTTGTAAAAATATCAGTCGGGTTTGTAAGCTTCCTTGTACATGCTTCAGTAAAAAGAAGATTCTTTCATATTCTTAAAAGTAAAGAGAAGAGCAAAATCACAGTTACTTAAGAAACACCTATCTGTTGTAATAGATCTGAGTGAAATCTGAGTCAAATGCAACAGATTCCATTCAGCTTTTGTAAGCTTTTAGGATATTTCTCCTATCAAGGAGGCCTGCAGAAATTACATACTGTTTAATGAACACTAACATTAAAAAACACAAGATACTGCAGTTCAGGATATTACTGGAACACCTAACAAGCTAATTCTAATACTGATAATATAAAAAATAAACTTTCATGAACATTGACAGGTATAGCAATATTTTAATCACTCATCCAGGAAGTTTTAGCAGAGGTTTTAAAACAAAACTTTTCAGCTTTAAGTTTATTTTGCTTCAGTCTCATGATTCAGTATGTTTCTAAAATAGTGATCTAATATGAATTCTTTGTCTGGCTCTCATGCCAAGGACCTGAAAGAGAGATCTGGTATACTTACTCCTTCCTGGTTTCCGGATCTCTTTCATAATTTGTGCTCTTAGCTCTATATTAATCTCTCTGGAACTTCTACAATGCACTGTTTTTTTCCCTTTGCTGGGTGAAGACATTGGCAAGTTCTCTTCAGTACTTTGCTCTCTACTACCCGATTCCTCATGATTCTCCAAAAAGCCATCAATATTCAAGTTATTCCCTAAACGTTCATGGCCTACATCCTCTGTATGAGCTGCCAGTCGATCCAATGAATTGAATGGAGAAGAGGACATTGAAAAATCTGAATCCACGGTATTTGGGAAAACATCCGATGAAAGTGGGTCTGTAACATGATTCTCAACCACATCATCCATTGTAACCTCATAATTTGTTTCTGATGCTGAAAAGACAAAGATTACACTTGCCAGTTTCACATTCTTTATCATCTGATAAAAGTCACCTAATCAGTTCAGTATTAAAACCCTCGTAAAGCTGTGCTCCAGCTTGTAGTGTCTACTGTACATGCCAGGCAAAAGAAAACACGTTTGTGGGTTACAGCACTGAGCACATTACGGTATCTCCTGGCAATTAATGGTGCAACAAAAATCACAGGTATATTCTTTATAGAAAAATGGAAATTGCTATATGGACTATGAACAAAAGAAAAAAGCACCTGTAAAATGTACTTTTATGTCATACTCGTTTTTCCCCATTAAATTGAACTGACAAAGCTTACTTTAGTGCTGAACTGTGAGCAAGACTGTTACACAGCACCTCAGCTCCACGCTAAGGGAAATTAATTCACAGCAAAATTAAAATTAACTTCATGTTGTGATACTGTCAGAGCATCTGAATTCCCAGGCAAGGGAAGAACATCCTTCTAACTGTTTACATTGTCTCCTCATTTAATACAGGAAATACATTGTTTATACAGAGAAGCTCATAGGAAAGAGACTTCTATCTGAAGGACTATGTTAACTCTTTCTGTAATTAACCCCAGATGCATGCCAAAATACTTCATTTTCAAAAATGAGGAATAAAATTGCTGGATTTGTGAAATCAGTCAACGGTATTTCTACATAAACAAGTTTTTTGCCTAAATTAAAAAGCAAACTCTCTTAAAGATGATGAAGATTCACTTACTTTTGTGAATAGGGATAGGTTTAACAAGGTCAGGCTGTGCTTGTGTGATTGGTGTTGGTGGCCCTTTTCCTCCAATATGGTTATTCACAACCGGAGGAGTTTGCGGTCGACCTCTGAGCAGGGGGGACATACAACGTCGTCTTTTTGGAATCCCTTGCATATTTGGTTCTCCAGGTCTTTTATGTTTATTTTGAGGTCCTGATACAAATTCATCCGCTTCATCTATCATCATTCCCTGTAATTAATTTAATGGACAGAATTCTTAAACTTTACACCAAAACCACATAATATAAAATATAATGAATGCTTTGATGTTATGATGATGCTTACTGTGTATAAGGCAACAACGTACACAACATGCCATTAGGTACTGAATTCTCAAATGTCGACCGAAGTCGTATGGGAAAACCATATCAAATCCTTCCTAGACTAAACCAGTGTGCTACAGGCCCTTATCTAACAGTCTACCAAGTAAGACAACTGAGTGGGCTATCAAACTTCCTTTTCAGTAACTGCAAAATGACTCAAACATTTAAAAGAGCAGCTCTAAATGATATTGGTAATTTGTTCAAGTCCAAGACCGATTTGGACAAAAGGAAGAGTCCATGCTCTCAAAGTTACCAGAAGCTTTTTATGAGGGAAGCTTGGTAATGGAAACATGATTAGGTATTAGCTATAGTACAGGGACGAACATTTCATTTATAATACAATTCAGAGGCATAATACTGGTTTTCCAATAAAGACTGCCCTCCATGGGACTCTACTGATGGAAAAACACCTGAGACACTTTCTTGTACATTTCCAAATACTTAGAAACATAGAATGTTGTGAGTTGGAAGGGACCCACAAGGTTCATAGAGTCCAACTCCTGTCCTAGCATAGGACAATCCCAAGATTCAGACCATGTGTCTGAGGGCCTTGGCCAAATGCATCCTGAATACTGTCAGGCTTGGTGCCATGACTACCTCCCTGGGGAGCCTGTTCCAGTGCTCCACCACTCTCTGGGTGAAGAACCTTTTCCTAATGTCCAACTTAAACCTCCTTGAAAGTGTTTCTCCAATACACTGCTCTTTGAATGGTCTAATCAGCAGCACACACACTCACAACAGAACACCTTTAAAACAACTTTACAGAAAAGTCACCTTTTTGTCCAATTTGAATGGATTGCCAAATGTATGAAGCCTTCGTGGTTGATCAGGATCAAGCTCCCGGAGCGGAGAAGGTATTTGTTTTAGATACTCCTGGTAGTTTCCCATTTGTGCTATAGGTACACTGTGAACTTGATCTATTGTTAACAAAAAGGTTTGTTAATATATGATACTGCTCACCTTATGAGAATTTAGTCTATATCCACTTCACATCTCCAGTTTTCAGTCTTTTATCAAATGCATTAACAAAACAGATGTGCAAACCTCACCACTATTCTTGCCCAACTGGTATTTATAACATTGTGCTTTGAGTACAGAAAACTTGCTTAAATGAATTAGTATGGCTCTTGTGTATTTATCATTATGACAGGGAAATAAGCCATAGTCATCACACATGGATGTTAGTTTTCCAATGCGTCCCATAACATTTCAACAGAGTAGATGGGTGAAAAAAACTAAGACTGGGAACAATTTATAACTAAGACATTACTACAAACAAAATCTGCATTAATACAAAGTAGTAATGTCATGCTGCATACAGCTTTGACATAACTCTACCCAATTTTAGCCACTCAAAATTTATTAGTTGAGATTAGCATTTTCTCAAAGCAACGGTGATTTTTTGATCAACAAATTCCTAAAATCCATAGGACCTACTCTAAACTTGTTATGGATTTAGTTAAAAGTTGCCAAGCCTTTGATCAAGCAAGGAAATAGCAGAAAAAAAAAAAACCTAACATCAGTTTTTACGTGGTTTAACTGCCTCCCCAAAGAGCAACTTCTCTGCATTTCACATTACATTATCGCTTGATCACAGATGTTAATTTGACCTAAGTAGTAGCAGGAGTAATGCAACATGCACTTGCACTGCCCTTCTAATTTTTTCCACTTACTTCATCATCATCTTTTTGTTAGATGCCATAAAGCAGTGCCAGAAAACACAGTAGAAAGGTAAAAGAATAAATTAGCAGGCTACTGAACTAATTGCTGTTGGCCTAAAGGGCAAAAGAATCATACTGGCAGTACCCAGTGGGCAAGCTTACTTTTCCACTTCTCACAATCCACTTCTTTGGAGAGAGATCATAATGTTCAGAACTGCCCTGTGATTTTATTGGTTTTTTTCAGCTATATCATGAAAGTTGTAAAAAAACAGTGAACATAAAATCTTAGGCAAAAGCCCAAGTGTCCTCATAAGGACTAAAGGACAGAGCAGTCTGTCTGCACCTTCTCTATCCTCACTATTTTTAATTCCAACAAGTTACTTAAGGAAAAAAAATGTAATAAAACATGAAGTTTAATGGTGATATCAGACATCCACTAAGTTTTAAAGAACTACACTATTTGTTAGAGACTTCATTTTTTCTAGTACCAATCATGCAACAGGTAGGCAAATAATAAGCTGTTATCTAACCTTCATCTTGTCCTTTGAGGTACTTGCGAGTACTCTTCAATAAATTAGATCTCATTCGTGTTAACTGATCCAAAAGATTTCTTCTGGGTATGTCATAAGCATTTCTAAAAGTCTGAGGTTTCAAATCCTATGGTTCCAGTGAATAAAGTTCCAATTAATAACATGTATGAAACAATATCTAGCATTTCAATGGAAGTATATTGAAAATAACAACATTACACACAGTGGTGCTTACCTTATTCAGCAAAGCTATTTGGAACCCAGCATACTCCTTCATATTGAGGTCTAGAGGTCTATGAGGAATTTCCCCAGTAATCCCCTGTAGCAGATGTTGAAAATCGTTCCTATGTGCCATAGACAGGTTGTGTGATCTGCTTCTGACCTTAATTCCAGTCTCTTGCGCTACCTTTTTGCCTACAGAGCCAATGACTCTATCGGACTCTATTTTGGCCTTAATTTGAAATAAATAAATAAATAAAATTGACAATACGCTCTTAAAAGGATTAGTCAGACTTATTCATTTTAAATTCCTACCTAGAAGATTCAACAATGTGCTAATACACTATGACGACCATAACCAGGATGAGAGCTTAAGGAGTGCTTAATACATAACCACGTAATGCTTACTACAATTTTAAATATAGTGAACAGTTTGTGCCTAGGTCTTCTGCATATTTCTCCTCTGCTGCCATTTATGGTATCTAAGCACCAATATGCATGCAATGCTTTTATTTTCATAAAATGCCATAATTTGTCTAGTAATTCTCAGCAAATCTACCTGTACCCACACAGACTGTTTCCTACAATAACAGCTAAACACTATAATTCTCAAAAGACTGATTCTCCCACAACTATAGTTTCAATCAGTCACACAATGCTATAAACTTTTTATAAGCTCAACAGAAATAGTCATAATATTAATAAATATGAAATACATGATAATACCTGATTCTGTTTTACTAGACAACCCTAACTTCCAATATTATGTTAGATTTGTACCACAATTAAACATGTTCATAAACAGCAGCTTTTTGGCAGAATACAGTTGAACAAAGAGCCGAAAAGAATTTAGTAATACACCTGTCACTGTTAGTTTTGCAGTTTCACATAAATTTGCCGACTACTCAAAATTTGAATATGTACTTACTAAGAATACTGAGTCTCTACTGGCAGAGCCTTTCAGGAGTTAGAAAAGCTTTAAGTGCAATTTGCAGTGCATGCCATCACATTTTAGGAGGCTAAGATGTCTAGGTTCAGAGATTAGCTCACAGAATACTGAGCAATATGACTATGATTTAATAGGATATACAGTAAATTTCAAGAGGTTTTCTTCCTCAAATATTTACATTAATGTTTTAAGAAAAAGCTGGTCCATAAGAACTCATTAGCTAAGTTACAAGTACCTGCACTACTGTCTCTTGAAGTTTCAAGCCTATTGCATTATCATCTTGAACAAGAAAGCTTAACATGCACAGTTCAACAAAACAGAAGCGGAGGTAGCAGGGCAGAAATGCTTTAGCTGGTGCAGGAGACTAATCAAAGATATGGGCACTATTCTGAACAGTTTCAAAAGGTCACCTGCCACTTCTACATCTGCATCCTTATTTGAGATTCTGAATTAAGTCAGTTTACTTTATATTTACTGAACACTTTTCATTTCTTTTCACAAGCCAAAGAAAGGAAGCTTTCTTATTCAGATGCACAAAGTACAAATCTATATTTTCTGAAAAAATGCTAGAAAATCTTGAATATCTAGGGTAAGACAACATGTTTTCTTTTGGACAAAAGTACATTACTATCTCTACAAGTAAAAACACTCCTTAAATAATCTCAATTTGTACCTCCATATCTATCTTTATAATTCAGTCTATAAAGTCTATATTTAAATGTCAAGTTTTCCTTCAATTCAAAAAAACAAAATGCATTTTTGCCCACTGCTTATAGGAAAGTATTAACTTGATCTTTTTGCTCTTTTTTTTCCCTTCAAAGCCATTGAACTTGAATATTTTAAGATTATCCTGATATTAGAATAAGCTTTTACTGCTCTTTTGCTTCAACATTACCTGCTGACTCAAC
The DNA here is from genome assembly GCF_000700745.2 of Antrostomus carolinensis. Lineage (NCBI taxonomy): Eukaryota > Metazoa > Chordata > Aves > Caprimulgiformes > Caprimulgidae > Antrostomus > Antrostomus carolinensis. Next base: position 102,069 of record NW_010308661.1, read on the forward strand.
TTTTTGAGATATGAAATGACACTGTAACTAAGTCCATATTCCACATTGTCAGCTATAAGGTTTGGTGCTCCCATCATCCTCACAGCTTTCTTCAAAGGCTGAAACATGGAATATATTGTATAGTCATATTTAAGTGTTGTACACATAATTCAACTAACTACATCCATTTCAAATAGAACCTGAGGTTCTCCAAGTTAGAAAGAAGAAAAACAAAGACTTTCACAGCAACATTTTTTGTTGTTTTAAAGCATTGTTCCATTCATACAGAATCAATTATTAACAGATGTATCATTTATACACAAGTCACAGCTGATGGAATTTTCGTAACATTCAAGTCCCACATCTTCCACAGGACTCCAGAGAAAACAGTAAGTATCAGTATGCATGAAGTTTAGCTGGTTCCTCAAATTAATACATGTTCTACTTGAAACAGGGAACACACCCATAGTGGAAAGACAACTACAGTTACGTAATAAAATAGAAATTTTTAACACAGTAAGTCATCTTACCCCAAGATAATAAGGAGGCATTGTCTTCAAATAGCTTTCAAATGACTGTCGCCATTTCAACGTAGGCTTTGCCTTGTGTACTTTAAACAAGTCATCTGATGGTTACAAAAAGAAAAGAAATGAAAGGCATGTCCAGACTGTACTGCATCTTTTTTTCTAATAAAATAAACTCTCAAAGAAATGCCAGTTCCTCAATATTTCAACACATATACAACTAAATTAAATATACACAGACAAGATGAATGCTGCAGCCAAAAGGTAGAACCTGATAAATTATTTATCAAATTGAATTGGTACTTGAGACAACAGATTGGGAAAAATGGCTCCTAAAATAATGAAAGAAGTGAGACCAAAACATATCTGAAAGAATGATGATTAAGTAAATCCTCTTACACACTGAGGCTGAGTCATGAAGGTCAACCAATTAGTGACAGGTGAAACAAGTTACCAATGACAAATACATTGTTCAACATTCTACCTTTCTACAGGTGTGTGATTAATACTGGCATTAATTGCAGTAATCTATTTAGATAAGATCAACTGCCTACCACCCAAGAAAATTTTTATGAAGTAGTATTTACCTAGCAGTGGAAGGAGGACTGGATAGTTGTAAGGCATCACAAATAAATTCACACAATTCAATGCTGTACTAGCTTTCAAGTAACCAAAAGGATGACCAAGTTCACTGTATTTTGCACTATTGCTCACGTATACCTGCAATGGAACACATTATATTGTATTTAAATCCAAAATATTGTGTACTGAAATTTTACATCCTATTTTGATTATAGAATAAAATCTATGAAAAACAGTCTTCTATAAATAACTTAAAGTCAGCATGCACTCTACTTGCCTGCCAGCAGGTTTGAGGGGACTTTCTCTCCAGGATAAACTGAGTCAGTGGTGAAGGTTCTAACTCGTATTTATCAAAAGGCAGTTTGTCAATGACCATCGGTTCACAGTCAGTACAGGAGAATTTCACCACAGGATGAGACGTGCGAGGTGGCTAAACATAAGCATTCCACTGTTATTAATCTGCACAACTAAAATGCAATTGTGGCATGAGAACTAAAGTAATAGAGGTTCTTTGAAAACAGACATATTTAAAGAGCCCATTCAATACAGGATTCATATTTATTGTTAATGAGTCCTAAACAATTAATTTATGATGTTAGCACTGTCTCAGTCTTATTTTCTAAATAAATCTTATCTTAATCTAAATAAAATCTTATCTTATTTTCTAAATAAATGCCAGTTATTTTACCTAGTAAGTCTAGAACAGTATGCAAGTAAAACTTCTTGCATATACACAAAAACTTTGCAAATGGAAGTAAATCTTCACAGCTACACTGGGGCATGTCCATTTTTATTCCCCACAGAAGAAGGAGCTGTACTTTTGCACTTGCTGACTTCCTCCAGCACTTTTTCTTCTTGGCAAATTTAACCGTTACAAAATTCAAACTGAATTATAATAACCAAAAGGAGCATGAATTCAGAAAAAAAACAAACTTTAGAAGAACTCACATTTTAACTACACCTGTGAAAAATTACTTATCAAGCAATTTTAAGTGTTTGGATGTTAATCTTTTTATTAATCACAGGGAAAAGGCCTTTGTGCCTAGAGTTGCAAGTATAAGTTAGCAACATATTTGAAACTTATTTTGCTGAAAGGGAAAGTTGATTTTTTGTGTGTGATGAAAACTAGACCTGTACGCCTTCCACTGAAGGGTATTCAGGAGAGGAGCATAAGTTCTTATACTTACCCTGAGCCCCTTCCAAGGCCACTAGAATCTGGGGAAGAGCTCAATTAGGAAGCCTCCTTCCATTTACTCTCTTTACAAGAAGGTAACCAATAAATACATAAGATGAACTAGGGAAACACGGGGTTTCTTGGACCTTCCTACCACCTCACCTTGCAAGTAGCTTTTCTACATCTATTAAGCTCTACTCTCTTCCTTTTAGGATGAGCCACCCAAACATTATCTGCCTGCAGAGCTGGTCTTGCCTTGAGTGTCTCCACTCTGAGGAAGGGGTACTGACCAAGTGCACACAAAATAGGAGGCCCAACCAACTGAAGGAACTGCAACTCTCTTCAAAGAAGATGCCTCCAACAAATAGTTCTGGTGGAGTTTTTGACCAAGCTATGAAGCAGTTTTATTAGGAATAAAAAGGCTGTAAAATACGTTGAATGCTAATACTTAAGTCCAATAACCCCTGGCTGGACAGCAGAACTATTTTTACCTCGGAGCAGTGGGAGCAGCCATTTACACGTTGATCTGCCACCATAATTATAAGCAGACTTTCATATACATTTAAGCAAGCCTTGATAGTATCATTACGTACAGTACACAAAACAGCTGTTGGGGTAGGACTGTTTGAGACAACTCCACTGTGGATCAGGTAACAGGGAAGAAAATAAAAATATCTAACTATGGACCCTTAAGTAGACAAAAATCACAACATATGCTAAGTTTTAACACTATATTTTCAAAACAGTAAGGAAATACAAGTCTTGAAACACTATGAGCAAACTTAGCTCCCTAACATTGCATAAGGCAGGTTCAGTGTGGAATTCCAATTGACGTCACCAGGAATTCAGCTACACATGCAACAATCCAGTGCTTTATGCAGTTATGACATCTATACATGCTGCAATGGAGATAAGACTTCTTTCTCATCTTCTTGCCACTTGGGTAAGTTAACCTCATCTTTTTAGCAGATTTAGATCAACAGCTCTTCACCAAGCAAGATCTATTTTAGCAATCTCAATCAAGATCTGCACCAGCAAACCGTACTGACTCTCTACAGTGCTTGGAGACAGATATGCCATTGATAGTGATTACAAGGAGTACACAGGAGAGTTTTCCTACAGAGCAGCTTTTTAATATCCAGTACACAATTATGTTTTGTTTTATAAATGACTACATAACATTTACTTTTATTCATATATGCTAGTTTACTTTGTGGTTCACAAGGGCATCTGCATCCTTCAATGAATGGGGCCACAGACACCAGCAATATCAAAACTGTAAATATGACTAAGATTTCATACTTGTATCACTCCTCAACAACCTGTATTTCAAGGGACTTTATATATTCTTCAAACAAAGGAGATAAAATGTATGAAAGGTTCGATGAGTTTGCTAGTCAGCACACTAGTTTCAGATCAAAACCCCACAAAAATTCAATAAAAATAATCATTAAATGTAGGGAAGAATTATACAACTGCATTATTTCTACTTTAATGATTTTTCAAAGATTATCAGAAATATAATAATACATTATACTATACTAACAATCAGTTCTCAGACCAAACAAAAGGGGTTTGTTTTGAAAAAGAACAAATAGAAATAATTCTGTGGGTAGTATTTAAAATAACAAGGTGAGTTTCTCTACTTGGAATAAACTGAAAGTATGGCTAGACTGAACAGCAGCAGATGAAATTGCATTCACCTGCTCGAATGAAGACAAAACTATCACGCAAATTCAAAACTGGGAAGATCATACTATCTTCTGTTAATACCATCTGCAAGGCAATAGAATTTGGTAAGTCTATTCTCAGTCAAAGTGCCACCCTATTCATGATTTGGTGTTTTAACAGAGTTCAAAGAGAAACATTACATGCATGTACTAGTTCGACAAATAAATCTGTTCCAAGCAGTTTCTTAATGCTGCAAAGTTACTAAAAAGCAAATCCCATAGTATTATTTGCTCATCAGTAATTTATCTGAGATAACTGCAACACAGGTTTACATGTGTCATTTCTTCTTGGGTCACACTGCTTTTACAGTTGCTACAATGAAGTACCTATCTCAAGATTTAAAAATCAGTGAATAGGAAATCCTGGAATATTCAGTACATACCAGCGTTGGAGAATTTTGATCTGGCCAAAAGGATTCAGGAACAGGCCAATGACCTATAGGAACCCCGGTTTTAGGGTTTGGTCTGACATAAATAAGTTTGTGACAGCTGTGCCAAGGTTGGGGTCCAAAGGGTCTAGATATATCCACCTGCCCATCTACAGAAGAAAAAGGCTTTATGAGTCAAAATAGTGTTAAAACTCGAAAATAGTATTAAACAACTTCCGTGAAGAGTTAAGAACTATACCCCCAGGAAAGCTCTTCCTGAAGTTAATATGATTTCTAAGAATAGCAGATAGTTGGCAGTAAGCATTTCTGTAAAAACCCAGAAACTATGAGAAACCAAATAAGCATTGAATGTTTACAGGATCAGAGCTGAGAAAGCCAATTATCTGGAGCCCTTCATATTAATCAGTTTCTTTCTCCTTCCATTATTATTACCAGATAACCTTCAAATCTCCATGCACTAAAAAAAAAAATGACACACATGACTAATACTGCTGGGATAACTTTTTATTGCAGCGAAGCAGGATTTGAAAAATCCCACAAACACTTCTCAGTACCATTCTAAGAGGGACCTAGCTAAGCCATTTAGAATGAGGAGTTAAGTCTGCACAGTCATATTTGCTATTTTAACTTACTGCAGCCACTTTACTACATTAAACAAAAAAGGATAAGCATATAAACCCACAGTATTTCCATATCAAGCTACTTATATTTCTAGTCAGTTGAAAACTACTGCTTAAAACTCATGAACCCATTTAACTATGCTTGATGTGAGTAACTGCATGTAAGACTACCTGAGTAATATGACCAAACATAGAGGTTTTACACAGTGTCCAGCAGCTACAGCCAGTACTGTGAAAAAGTACAACAGAATTTCAGACACAGCAGGCCCTTTTTGTAGTAAAGTCTTTTAAATTGCAACAGTTTTACTTTTGTTTTGGCAACTACTACGTTAAGTTCACTAAATTATACCTAGAGTCATCCCTGCCATTTGATATCACAGTGTAAAAAATTTCAAGTACCATCAATTGGTGAGGGATCCGGTCCAGCTTTTTCAAAATTTATTACCACTCCACTTTGCACTTTTTGCACCAATGACTCAAGACACTGATTCAGCATTCTGGGAGAGCACACACAATATGATCGACCTATAACCAAACAGAGAAGGTTAAGATTGTTCAGTGTTTCTGCCCTTATTTTAACTTGGATCATTTAAAACTGTTCACCCACCACATACATTGATTTATGTACGAATCACTGATTTAATGCTTCTCCCAAACACTCTCTCTTTGTTTAAGCAGTAAGGCAGCCTAGTGAAGCAGTGATAGTATTACATTCAACTCATTACAAATGTTTGTTTTTTAGCCCCTTAATGTGTTTAACTCAAATTCTTGGTTGCATTCATGGAAAATGGGCTCCCTCTTGTGACAGACATCAACACTTTAACTGTCCACCAATTTCAGTTGAAACACTGTTAGTATACCCTACATTACAGTCACAAAGCAGTGGAATTAAATCCTTTTGCAATGCTTTTTAAATCCCTTTGTTTGCTTTCTATCACATCCCCTACAGTGCATCAGAAGAATCATTATGGTTTTAATATGTGATGTAATCAAAAACTTTTACCAAAAAATTATAAAATTAATACTCGAGTTTGATCTGGAAAATAATTTCTAAAAGAATAAGAATATGAGTTATGATGGATAGAAAAGTATCAGTTTTGCAGAATTATTATGGACTCTGCATTGCAGAAATACTGCATTGCATTCTGCATGCTCTGGAGGGGAAAAAAACCAAAACAACCCAAGACATTTAATTCACTTTTGGCTTCTTTAGATCAGAGTATGACAGAAATTTAACTAAACTGTACTGCAGAACAGACTTGATTTTTACAATTTCTAATTGTGATACCAAGATGCATTAGAAAAAAGTAAGTTTTCTCTTCTAAAAAACTGCTGAAGAAAGTAGATTCACACTCCACCAAGACAGATTAAATTGTCTGTAGCTTTAATGCAGTAAGTGTTTTTTGGTTTTTCTTTTATTGGAATTCTGAGTTTTTACAAGTAATATAAGAGCTTAGAAATACTTATTCCATGACATGTACATGATCAATAGATCTCAACTGAATTCATTTTCATTTTAGAATGTATTGACTTGTCAAAGGAAACCAGGGCACTCACCTCCTGTGACTTCACACATAGGTGTGATTGCAGAGTCATCCACTGGTACCCCTGTCATCTGCTCTGACTCTGGTGCTGTAACACCAGGCAAACGGAGAACCAAAGCAAATAACCTCTGATCCCATCGAAAGGGTTCCTTAGTCAACTCACTTCCAGGTAGAGGGGAATTCAGAGGTAAATGAAGCTGAAAAGCAATTTAAGTCTGTGAATATACTGCTTCTTTTTAAAAAAAAAATAAATAAATCTGATAACATAGTGATGACAATTCACTCTATACAAAGACACTTTATAACCTGTCCACAGATATTTATAATTTGATTCAGGTCATTGTACATTACAAGCAAGACAGCCATCATTTATTTAATCAACACTTCAAACATGTCAAGATAACACGATGCACGAAGCTGGAAGTTACAAACCAGGTGAGAACAATCACTTTTCAAAACTGATCTAAACTTCAGAATCAATAGAATATTTCCTTTAGAATTTCAGAAGTAAGAACTGCTTCACTGCAGTGTTCTTTTGTTCAAACAATTTTGTGCAGAGAGCTCAGTCTTTTCCTTGATTTTTCAAGATAAAACGCACAACTGAATGAAAAGGTAAAGTTAATCTGACTCCTGCAGAAGAAAGAATTTGAGTATAGTTGCTCTTTTGAGCTATATCTAGCTGCCAGCATCACCTACCCCAAACAATTCAGCTTCAACATGTGAACTAATGTGGTAGTTATGCTACAGAATCAGAATGCAGAGATTTTAGACAACTGGGGTATATCCCACAACTAAACTCATGCCTGTGTTTTAAGTGAAAAACAGAGATTAAGATTAAAATCAACACCGGAATTCAAAATGAGTTCTGCTTTTCAGGTAACACATAACAATAGTCACAGCTACCCACAGAAGGAAGAATTGCTTGCCATGTGCCATTGCATTCCCTATCTGGGATGAACTACACAAAAGTTTTAGTTCAAAATACTGAATATATCATCCAGGGTCACACAATACATGGGAGCATTTATTTTTGCTTTAATTCCCAGAAAAGACAGTAAAGAGATTCGTGTTTCAGGCTTCAAACATGCTGTAATAAAGATACAGCAATGGTAAGGATATTATTTATTAACCAGTAACAGCAACAGACAGAGAGACTATCAGAACACATAAGGTTCCCAGGGTTAGCAGCAGTTTTATAAGTAATTAACTGAAAGAACAAAAAAATAAATCAATACTTTGGCTTCTAGGGGACAGCACAAGGCATTCAGTAGACTGTAGCTTCTCTTTTTGCATCCAGATCCCTCACACAGAGATTAGTGGGAAGAAGAAAGCTTATGAAAAGATTCAACAGCAGAAGCCCTGAACAGATAGACTAGACTTGTAACAAGTAATTACAAATTTCAGAAAAAACTTGATAGATCCCTGGCTGACAATACCACTATCAGTACAAGCAAAATTCTCATTTCATCTTGAGCACTGCAGCCATAAACAGTGCAAAAAAGGCACCAAACAAACAAAAAAAACCCCACAATATCCAAAGTACTCATGTGGTACAAACATTTATATTGCCTGGCCAAATATAAGGGTTAAGCCCAAAAGCTGACACAAACTCAACACTTTCTCACTTTCCTTTTCATGCAGCATACAAAAAAATCCCAATTCTCAAACTCAACTCCATGTTAGGAAAGAAAACTACTAGTCTTCCAAAACTTGATACAAGTCCACAAAAGCATCTGTGACAAACTGGCTTCATTTTTAGTTCACAGGGGTTAGTGGAGGAGTTTGCAACAAGTAATTGAAAAAAGTTATTTTCTTTCCTTGTTTTACAAGTTGAATTTGAAAACATTAAATCTAATTTCCAAACTGGAAACCTCAGCTATCTCTAGTTACATAACTGCAAGCATCTCACATTGGGAAAAACACATGTCTTTGTGTTTGAAAAATAATGTATTGGCACAATGTCAAAGCCAGGACCAAACACAGCAAACCCACTCTTGTAACATGTGAGCAAGAACCAGAACACTTTGGACTTTTCAGCACACCTGATGCTTCCTCCTGAATTTCTGGTTTTGTTGATGCAAGCAGAGAGCACATGTGAGAAGAGCACTATTTTCCCCAAATGCTTCATGTTAAATTAGTCAAAGGGCACTCAGCTATGTACCTGGTTTATCACTGATTCACCTGCACAACTTTCCCCTTTTCACAACTTTCCCCTTTCAGCAATGCCTGCCTGGCAAAGGAAACTCAGTCAAAAGAGTTAGCCATGTTCTTAATAAACAGCCTAGAATCTTGGCTGCAAAAGGACTCAACTGCAAGCACTACACCTCACTTGGGGCTATTATTAATTATTATTAATGCCATTCACCAAACTGTCCTACTTAGATCTGACTGAATAGACGATTTACTAGCTCTGAAAAATATAGTTCATCTGCAAAACATACCCATGTAACAGCACTGTTTTTCTTCAGGCAGCATACATACATATTTTTTTAGATATATCTGTATATTTATATATAAGGCATCTCATTGGACCCCACACAATCACTATCCCAAGTTCAGTTTATCTCAAACTACAAAACCTTTCTTTGCCTCAGCTGGTTACATTGAGAGAACCCCAAAACCAAACAGCACCCAGAAGCAGGCCATTGGATTATGCACATATTACTATCAGAAACATTTTCAAACTGTAAGACGACATGCAAAGCCAACAGTATCAAGTCAAATGTCCTGACCTTCTTTCTCACAGTTTAATTCCAGTTAAATTTAACATCCATATTACCAGAAAAGTTACAGATTCCAACCAGGCCTCGTTCTCCAGACATTAGTAACTTGGTCTTCTCACCTCCAGTTACTTTTTTTTTAAAAAAAAAAAAAACAAAACAGGTACTCTATATCCATCACAACTGCATACCCAGCAGAAAATAAGATGGGCCTAGAAATGTACATCTTGCATTCATTCCTCTTTCCCCATGCATATTTTACAGGCATGTTTTACAACTTTGCCTCTTTGTCCTTCACACTGGTTGAGAAAAAGACAGACTGAACAACTTAAAGGGAGGTTATTTACCAGCAACAGTCTTCAACATGTTGTCTATGTATAATCACATACAAGTGTCCTCCCAGCTTAGTACTAACAACCAGCTGTTTTGTCTCAACACCAGTTGTAGGAGCACACACAAACCCTACCAATTCCCAAATGCCAAGATAAGATAGCAGTATCTGCCTCATGCCCCTCTACCCTGCCTTTAAACCCACTACAATATTCAAGAGCTGAGAGGGGTTGCAGGACAACCTGTTACTGAGGAGATCTTAAAAGAACCCTGTCATTGGTAAGCAGGTCTTCTAGAAGCTAAATCAGCATTAAAGAACTCTGCAGTGGCATGGTAGTCGGTGAATGAGAGCAACGCTCTCCTGGCAGTGAATGCACATACAGGCCCATACATGACAACGGGCAGCACTAGCACTGTTTAAGCTTTAGTACCCAGGTAACTACAGGCAGCTCCCTGCTGGGAAATCTTATAAAAAGTAGTTACACAATTAGATACTCAATAAAAATATCCATACAGAGACAGTCACATTTTCTGTCTTTTTCTATCTAAATAAAAAAAAAATCTTAAAAAAATACTATCACAGAATGTCAGGGATTGGAAGGGACCTCAAAAGATCATCTAGTCCAATCCCCCTGCTGGAGCAGGAACCTAAATGAGATCACACAGGAAGGCGTCCAGGCGGGTCTTGAATGTCTCCAGAGAAGGAGACTCCACAACCTCCCTGGGCAGCCTGTTCCAGTGCTCTGTCACCCTCACCGTAAAGAAGTTTCTTCTGAAGTTTAAGCGGAACCTCCTGTGTTCCAGCTCACACCCATTGCCCCTTGTCCTATCGTTGGGCATCACTGAGAAGAGCCTGGCTCCATCCTCCTGACATTCGCCCTTTACATATTTATAAACATTAATGAGGTCAAGTAACCTTCCTTGAAGGCTTTTCAGGTATCCATAAAAAGACAAGACACATCTAACATTCCAAGTAAACACAGCATTTTGTTCTTAGAGGACTGAAGGACTAAGCACAGGCAACAAGATTCAACCCCAGCTGAGAAAACAAGCCCTTGACAGACTGAGAAACTCTAGGCAGAGTTAACAATAGTGTTATGTTTTCCTATCTTTTTCCATTCAATTGTACCTAGTTATAACACGCAGAGAAAAAGCCACAAATTGTTCTCCCATAGGAAATAACTTAAGATCACAGAAAGACACCAGGTCAACTGACTCACCGTGTCAACAATAGGATATACTTGGCCATTTTGATGCTAGTGTTAACCATGAGCTAGTGCACACCGAGCTGATAGTTACACGGAATTCACGGGTTAAGAACTCCAGGGCCCAGTGCCAAATATTGTGATCCTGGCAACTGCTGCTCACAGGAATAACACATATAAGGAAGGATGAGAACAGACACCTAACAAGACCTACCCTATATTACTTGCAGAATTTGTTTAGCAATCAAGATTTCTAGCCAGAAGAACTATGGTTAAAAATATTGCAGAGCACTTACAGTTCCTGATTACTCTTGAAAATAAGCAGGACCTTGCCACTTGTTACAGTTATTACAGCAGATACACAAGATCATCAGCCCTGTGAAAGATCAATGTGACAATGCCAAACAGTTCTGGGATGAGGAGTCAAAAAAAAAAAAATCACTGATTCCTCCTGTAAGAGTGTCTTCTAAGTGAAAGATCAGAAGAACGACAACATACAGAAGCCAAGCAGCATTGCTCATGCTTTTTTTTTTTTTTGGCATTATCATTCATCAGAATATCAATTGGTTAATAACCCAGTTTCATCCTTATGAACAGGAGTTTAAAGCTTCCTTGTAAAACAATGATGGTATTCCAACAGTGTAAGTCTACTCCCTCCTCAAGGTATGACTGGGACAAGTGAATTCAGGGAAGATTCTGGTCAATATGCCATGCTGAATGTAGAACTTAATAGAATAATTACCACATTCAATTCCACAAGGGAAGAGGACATCTGAAGAATTCAGCAAGAGCTCTGCAATAAGGTTTAAGCCTGACTGCTTCATATTAGGGCAAATGATAGGTTTCCCATAGTGATAAAGCTGATTTCATTTGTAAGAATGCAAATGTTTATCTGAATGACAGAGCTTTGAGAAAACTTGCCTTCAGGTTCTATGTTGGCTTCACAGGCTTTCCAAAAACAACGTTCTGTCAGTTCACTTGTACATAAGTTTTAAAAGAACTACAGATATACAGCCTTAGTCCATGGCAAGAACTTTACACAGGAAGTAAAAACACTGTTGTCATAGCCAGCGGGATATGATCACTTCCAACATCAACTCTGAAAAGTCTCTTCAAAGTCAAACCCAAAGAACAGAAAAGACATTTGAAAGTGACCAAAAAGCTTTGTTATTGAACAAAAGAGCAACAACGGAGTTCTGTATCTCCAGGGAGCCCTTACTGTATTAATTCTGCTTCGTTTCTGCATGTCCAACTTGAGACATAACTGTAAAGCTCAAGCTACACTAAGAAAAATTCTGATCAATGGGACACATGTTCACAAAAGCAAAAAGATCATCCCTGAAAGGCAGAAGCATCCTTGGATGCTTTGTTCCCCTGCTCTTTGACACTGTTAAGGATGTTCCTACCAGTGCATCTATGGTAAATGGAAAAAAAACAAAACAAAACCAAAAAAAATATCACATCCATTGCTAAGTATGAAACATATACCCTCTAAATACATACAGAAGAGCACTCAAAGAAACTTGCATTTTGCCTTGCAGGAAGTAAGAGCAGTGGTCACTTTCAGTTCCTCCAGAAGACAGTGCCTTTAAATTTGCTCATTTACCAAGAAATCATTAGTTTACTACCATTACTAGAGCAGATTCTGCATCTCTAGAATATAGCTTAACAATCATCAAATCATGAAAGTCCCAAATTTGGCCCAATGTCACGATCATGAAGCTAAAACTCTGGGCATAGCACACACTTATCAGTCAGCACTGCTCATGAGCCAAGCCTCAATTTAGTAGGTTAAAGCAGCCTCCAGAAAACCCATTTTCTCAACATAAGTTACAACAAATTCAAGATGTGAATGTGTGACCAAATGGTTGCCTGACCATAAAATGTCTTCTTGTGAAGACTAAGGTGAAAAAGTTGTACTCACATTTGAAGGAAAAAGAAACCAAAACACTTGCTGTCTATAAAAAATCCTGACTCTTGATGTAAGAAAAAGAGCTCATGACAGCCAATAGAGCTTTCTTACCTAAATAATTTTGGATATAAGAACAAGATGAAAGGAAATGTAATGTAGCATCATAGAACTGTGTACATTAGAAGGGACACACGAAGGTTATGCAGACCAGAGCCTTCTGATTGCTCATGGCCTTGTCTAACTCAGTTTTGAGCAACTCCAATAATTAGATCTCACAACCATTGGACAACCTATGTTCAATCACCCACCCAGTTAAATTTTTTCTTGATATTCAATTAGAATTTACCATGGTACAACTTGCAGCTGTTGCCTCTCATCTTAGCCCTGTGCACCTACAAGAACAGCCAGGCTCCCTCCCTTATTAAGCTGTTGTAGAAGACACCTCCCACTCCAACAGGCTTCTCTTCTAAATGCTGAACAAATACAGATCACAGCCTCTACCCAGATGTCATTTACTGCACCCCCCTAAGAATCTTGGTGTTGCTCACTCCACGATGCCAATGTCAGATTTTACAAGCTGGTCATCTGACAGCAGTGAAGTTGCTGCTCAAGGAAGGACTTATGCAGCTAAGTGATTGCCCAATTAACTTTAAAAAAAAACAAAACAAAACAACAGTATTCTGCTGCTAACAGCACTAAATGTTGCAGAAGGCTCTAAAAGTGTCACACAACCCTCTGTTTAATTAACACTTGCTCACTGACAATCACTGTAAATATGAGGCTGCCATTCTACTCAGTATTTTGGAGCACACCCAATCAATCACTGGGTTAAACTGAAAATAGCTTATTTTTATTGGGTAAAAAAATATAATGCAAGTGAGGTTTTATACAGACAACCTACTTGGTATCATGGATCCAGGCATTCCCTTTCAATTACTGGCTATGGCTATTTGTTAGTTGTCCACACAGAATTATGAGGTCATTCAATTTTCTTCCTCTAAGTCAGATACATTACAAAAACACTCAAATATCACTTTCCATACAAACAACTTCTGTAAGTGCTGTAAGAATATGATATAATAAAGTATTAGGAGAAATCCAAGTAACTAATGAACACTGATGCATGACAAGTTAATCTGTCTAGTTAAATATGGTGTACCACATGGAAAATTCTGAATCCTCTCCTTAAGCTTTAGGACAGACCTTGGGATATTAATCTTTTCCCTGAAAAGGGAATGAGCTTAGGGATTTGTTGTTGTTTGGTTTTTTTTTACTACTGCATGGAATGGGCACTGAGCTGGTCAGACCAACCCTATCCTTAGTAACCTCTTCCATCTTTTTAAGGAAAGAATTCAAAACAGTCAGTTAAGTTAAAATAGTTCAGTGCCTCAGCATTTGCTATAGCTCTGAGTTTGCCAGATGTCTGAGCAGGTACTCTAGTATATTAAGAGCCGGTGTTTTAAAGTGCTCTAGAGATTTAATTTGAAAACCATTTCTTCAGCTCTTATCTTGGATTATAAGGACACTACTGATTTGATTATAACCATATTTAAGAGCCCAGTGTGAAAGATGTATGTATTTCATATACACCCTAGTGGCCACATCCTTTGGGAAATCACTACATTAATTTGGGTCTATATATAAAGAATTTATATCTAGACCAGTTAAACACATATGTGCTTTACAGAAATCAATTTATTCTGCTAACATATTTGAAAAGCTGTGAACTCCCTAGATACAAATAGCAAACTGAGTCTACTAAATAGTTGTACTATATGCTTCTGTCACATGTGAGAAGGAAAAAGAGCTATTCAGATTTTTGTAGTACTATTGCATAAAATTACCTCAAATAAAAAGAAAAAAACATGCAAGTTTAAGCTATTAATGAGCATTCTTTTAAGGAGTCATTTATGCTCCCCTACTGTAAACAGTATTCTAACACAATGTTTAGTACACATCATTGTAAACAGAGGTCAGATCTTACCTCTTCCTGTATCCCACTGGTAGTAGTTAATTTACTTCCATCAGTAACTGTTATAATTATTGCTGGCTCCAGAAAAAAGGGGTTTCGTCCCTAAGGGAAAAAAAGCAATTTTATTTAAAATGCTGTAAGAAATCTGTAAGCTTCTGTTCAGTCATTAAATGGTCACTGATGCCCACCAATGAAACAACAAGGTCTGAGGCATTTATTCTCACTTACTATATAGCACAGTGCTATGGGGTTTTGAGTCTTTTGTCAGTTAGGCCAGGTAAGCTACACACTTAATATTATCTGTATGAAATAAATGCATACAAAAACATGGCAAAAATTGTTAACAAGACTTCAAGAACAACATATACTGCAGCAGGCTGACAAACAGGCAGCTGCTTAGAGGAGCAACTGTTTCTTCAAACCAAAGACACTTCCAAGTTCCCTCTATTACAGGGTTGATTTTATGCACGATTTAATCACTGTGTGACCAACTAAAGCATTTGCATTGTACCTTCTCGTCATGATTCCTATGTCAAGAACTAACACTCTATGTATTAAGGAAAACTCTGATCTGAACAGTATCAGTTACACATTTTGACCAAGTTGGTTCAACCGTGCATGCAAGACTTACTTCAGAAACAAATACTTGAAAACTTTCTATATGAATCATTTAAGACAGAAACATATACATGGTAAGACATTTTGTGATCCCACCAAGACAATCAACCAGTTAAGCAGTAACAAAAAAAAAACTGGTTTGCTATTGGCAATTTCTTTTCCTAGTGCCAGTATGCTAGGAATCTTCTGCCCCTCCTGAAAAAGAGGATCCCAAAGTAATCCATGCACATGTCAACTCCAAGCCCAGGCAGCACATTTCACTCTAGCTAGGGTTAAAGATGGACTGGATAAAAGCCAGCTCAAGCTTTTGTTTGGGGGGGTTCCACTCTCCTTCTATTGCTAAGCTCAAGGCCTCATTTTTCTTCTTCAGAAAACAATAAAGAAAAATACAACTAGACCCATAGCCTAGTTCTGCTTATAAAGACAAACTACCTCATGAATGCTTGTAATTTATTCTAAAAATATGGATTGAGATCTAATAGATTTTAAGAAAAAGACCTTTTAAATACATTTTTAATAAACCATTTAATATAAAGGATCACCTACTGATTGTGTGTTTAGAACAGAAATATCACCTAACAATTTGAAATATATTTGGTGAGAGGTGCCCAGTTTGAAGTGGCAACACCACATTTACAGTGATCAATTTACTATATGCCAAGAGAAAAACCAAAAAGTTGTTTGCTCTGTATTTTCTCAGATCTTAGTGAAAATCCAAAATTTTTCTTTTAAAATGGCATACCATTGCTACTGACTAAAAATATATAAAATTAAATAGTGAAGCTCAATCTCTCCCACAAAAGCTAAGCTAGTTCATAATCCAATTTAAACAATTGCTCAAAAGAATTTAGAGACTCTCAAAATACACCCAATTTTAATTAAAATAAGTTCCTAAGAATGTTTAGCCTTATTTAATTCTGAAGAACAGTTATGGTCTGTTATTCTGCCAACTAGTAGTTCACCACAACTGCAAAAAATCAGCTGGCAGCTAATTATGTTGCACTGAAATAATAATGAAAACGGGGTTTCTAACTAGAGGAAAAGGATATTGTTCTCAGGAACACTGAACATAAAAATACTTTAACCCTATTGCTAATAAATGATTGTAAAAATACATTTCCAACTGATAAAAATAAGATTTTAGATTTACAATGTCATAAGCAATGCTCTTTAGGTCAATATTCTGGTCCAATGTGAAATATAAGTATTAAAAATTTAGTCTCTGACAACCCCCATTATCCAGATACCCTCATTATCTTGAACACTTGTGTACCTCTCAATTTTATCCATCTTAAGCCTTAAATTTAAACACTTTGGACTCGGAATGATTATGACATTGTAAGGAAGGAAACAAAGAGATTCTAAACTCGAGCCCCGCACCCCTGGAAAAATGTTTAAGGAAGAAAGTACTTCATCCTCAGTCTATCTTTTATAATTTCACAAGCATTTTACTAATACAATGGATGATCACCAACATACTAAAGTCAAGAATCAACTCATATAGAAACACATTTATAAAAGCAAGAATCTTTTACCAGAACAACATTCATTTGTAGACAAAGTAACAACTGATACGAGAATCCCTGACCCCAAAGTACCTCAAATTTCCACATGTATCATCTACAGGATAACTGTGGATACACTAGCAGTGCACTGTTGCAGAAGACTTCACACCTGTTTAACTAAAAAGGGAAAGTTTCCCCTTGAAACCTCTTCTTCACTAGCTAGGTGTGAAAATACAGTAATCTTGAGTTCATCAACTCATCAATACAGCTATAAATATTATCCTTTGTAGAAAGAATTTATGAAATCAAGTCATGGAGCACACAATTCACCACTGAATTATTTAAAGACAAGTGAACAGAGCTGAGTTCACTTAGCTGCACTTAGGTTCACAGCTCCGTGCAATTTAGAAACATGAAATGAGTACCTACGCTCCACCTAAACGAGCAGAAACATAATTAGAGTATATCAAGGAAGATTTTCAGATAAAATGACAATTATTCAGGTTTACTATTTTTGACTAAAAATTTCCATGTCTTTAATTCTTAAAGAACACCACTGACTCTTCTGATCCTACTCCTCACTTTAGCTATACAAAGACGTATTCTTTAAAAAAATCCTCATATTTACATAAGCTCTTAAAACTCAGAGATGTTTTAGTAAATTTGGCAAAATTAAATTCCAGAACACTTACCATTATTTTTAAATAAACTGCAGCAGTTTTGTCAACTACCATTTTAGAACTTTATGTCAACTTAATAAATTATTTTCTATTGCTCTTACTTTAGAAATATACTATTAAAATAAAATTTACACATCTTAGAAACATCATATTCTTCAAAATATGGAGCAACACCACTGACTGCGAATGCACATGAAATCAGTTCAGCACAGCTCAATTATTTTAGTTACACAGTGAAACAGTGAGTGACAGAGCATACATTACCAGCTCTTTGGCAGCTTACAGGTATGCTGACATGCACTGGAAATCAGCTCAGCATGCCAAGGTGTAACTAATAAGCCTGTTTACAATTTACAATCACCACGAGGTTTTGTTCATTTCAAAAGAAAAATAATCCAGCAGCTAATTTTAGTATCATCTTACACTCCCACACAGGAAAGTCAAAGATGGAAAGCGTGAAACCCTGAGTTCTTAAAGTAAGTAGGGTAAAGATCAGCTCAGCCTCAGCAGCAATACCTTGGGAAACATGAGGGCATCACTCACAATTTAAGCTAGCACTAGGCAGGCCTATTCTAAAAAGCATACAAGCAGAAATACTTCTGTTCTCGTGATATCTGTTTTCAGATAGATTACAACCACTGATAGTGGATAAACATTTTAGAGTCTAGAAACCCAACTGCTATATTGCCACTGCTAAACTGTGGCAGTTTGAGAGCCGATTTACTGCTCAGTCTACAGTAAACTGAAAAGTATTTTCAAGTTTTATTTTAAACTCTCATTTTTAAATAGATCTGCTTATAAACAGGTATTTTAGAAAAACTAAATATTACTTATTTTTCCAGATGAAAATTCAGTGGCAACTAGCTTCCATAGGGACTACAGCTAATTGTGTCACGTCAGCAAATTGGCTCATTTGGTATCCTTTTCAGCCTACATGGCTGCTAGAGTAATCTGACTACAAATTCTTTCCAATAATACTCTTTTCCCTCTGAAGGTTCCTAGCAGTGGTGAAAAAAGTACTGAGGAAGAAGCACCTAAGATTTTAATGGCTGATCATCCTGTTCAACCACCAAGTATTGTCATGTGGTATAACAGTTTTTTCATTCACCTATAATCTGCATTTTCAAGGACAAACATGCACCAAGGAGACAAAAACCACACACCTCTTTTTGGAAAAAAAAAATATTTAAAAATCAGCACCGATATCAGAGCAATCCTGCAAGCTTGCTAGGCTAAAAAGGAACAAGCAAGAGATTCAAAGCCTTAAAATTAACTTATCTGTTAAACAACCCACATTCTTTGGAACAATTTGACAGCTTCACAACTATTTGTTCCAAATCACAAAGCAGCTCCAGTTACACTGGTTGCCATTTCTTCAGTCTCCAGCTGAAGCAGTTCTGTGCTCAGATAACACAAAGCAAAGACAGAGCTGTGAGCACCACCGAGCTCTGCAGTGCTCACGCTGGGTCACAGGAAGAGGCACAGCCAGCCCACCCCAGCTTTGCAATGTCCCAAGAGGGAGGCTCAGATCGAGCCACAAGTGTATCAGATTATCAAGACACATCATGGTCTGGTTCAGACTCAAAAAACTAACAATTTCCTTTCATAGGTAAGTAAGCTTGGCAACAAGTTTCAGCATGACTGATTAACACATTCATGGATTATTTTTGGGTTTTTTTCTTCAATGTGTACAGGTAAAGCAATTACAGAATCACAGAATGTCAGGGATTGGAAGGGACCTCGAAAGATCATCTAGTCCAATCCCCCTGCTGGAGCAGGAACCTAAACAAAATTACACAGGAAGGCATCCAGGCGGGTCTTGAATGTCTCCAGAGAAGGAGACTCCACAACCTCCCTGGGCAGCCTGTTCCAGGGCTCTGTCACCCTCACCGTAAAGAAGTTTTTTCTCAAGTTTAAGCGGAACCTCCTGTGTTCCAGCTCACACCCATTGCCCCTTGTCCTACCAGTGGGCATCACTGAGAAGAGCCTGGCTCCATCCTCCTGACATTCACCCTTCACATATTTATAAACATTAATGAGGTCTCCCCTCAGTCTCCTCTTCTCCAAGCTAAAGATACCCAGCTTCCTCAGCCTTTCCTCATCAGGGAGATGCTCCACTCCCTTAATCATCTTGGTGGCTCTGTGCTGGACTCTCTCGAGCAGTTCCCTGTCCTTCTTGAACTGTGGGGCCCAGAACTGGAGACAATATTCAAGAGCTATTGTGACCTTCAGATGTGCACATATACAATATTATACATGCAGTAAGAGAAGATGTATTTAAGACTACTGTTATCTCAATGTACACATTTATATATTAATTTCAGAGACAAAAGTGTTGAAAAACTTAAGAAATAGCTGAGGTAGAAACATGACCAAAAAAGCGCCAAGTCAGACACTAAAAATGACATGTTCAACAAGCAACTACTATAAAAAGAAATAATTAGTAGTACAAAAGCTTCAGGCCCAAGAAAGGCTAGGTGTTGAAAATAAATGTAAACTGAAATAAAGTGCATATTTTTAACAGACTACATTACTAATCACAGGGAAAAAACTCATTTCTGGGTCACGATCAAATGTCTAAAAGGCATGCTTACATTTCAGTAAATCTAACAGAAGTTGTATTTCACTTCCATCATGCATCATATTGTCTCTGCAGAGATTTTTTATTTTCAGAAATATCAGCCCTAACTGCCAGTAAATTTAGTCATCTGACCAGAAATGAAAAAGTGCATTATCAGTTTTTTCGATTCAATCAGCTTTTTTAGAATTTAAAAGGTCAAGATTCTCATAAATGCTCATGAGAATCTGTGAGCAACCATTGTTCAAAAACAATAGTTTAAAATGAAATCTAGAAGTCAGAATGATGGCAAAATTAGCTTTAAAGCTATTTTTTTTTAAACTGATAATAGCTTAAAAAAAAATAGCAAAACACTGGCCTTGAATTTCAACAAACTAAAACAGATTGTCCAAATCCATCATAGTTTTCACTTACTTTTTATATCTTTGGAACTTCAGTTATGCTTTAACAAAATCATGAAACATCTAAAACATTAATTTAACATTTATTGGAGACTTTCCCCTTCATTGCTCAAGGCAGAACACTATCAGTCAAGTACACAGAGGTATTTAACAGCTTCTCCACGTTCTGATAGTCAGCTACATAAGAACTGTAGTATCTTGTGCAACTTCTTACTCATCCCACTTGCATTTTCAGCAACTTTGACTATTTTCTATTATCCCTGCAGAAACAAGCAATACAGTTGTGAAGACTTAGAGAAGCAACTGTATTTTATGCCTTCACACAGTTGTTTCCCAAGTCGCAAACACAGCTGAATACACTGGAATCACAGTAGTATTTCAGTGAATTAATAATTGGGAATATAACTCTTCATAAAAACTACTTTGCCCTTGGGATTTTTTTCAAATGAATGTAGACATGCACCATAATCATGTACATATATGTACACACTACAGTACTCAGGAATTAGTATGCTTCCCACTTCACTGGATTAGTAAATTCTTCCCTACTACTTGGTAAGAAGCAAAATGTCTTTAAATGGAAGCTTTCCCAGGTGAAGCTATGCTGCATATCACCTAATTAATATTTAGCACAAACACACTATGAAACTCTGTGATCCACCAGAACACAATGAAGAATACGCTGAGGGGGGAAAAAAGAGCAAGAAGAGCAGCCAGGTTCTACCCGACCATTTGCTTTGATAAGTCTGACTTCTCCCAGAATATGCCACAAGAGCTCCATGATTCTGTGGCCAGACTGAAATGTACAGCATCTCTGAACAGTATCATTGTGTTATCCAAGTGACTGAACCTGCACGATAAAAACAGCTTTGAAATCACATTTATTTCTTATGGCTCTTTTAGAATATACTGACCCCATAAACGGGAACCACTTAAGTGTCAGAGACGTCTGTGATTTCGGCCTGAATGAGGAAGAGCTGAAGAACATACTGGAATTCTGTACAGGATTAAGATCTCTGACAGGCCAGGCTTCAAGCACAAAGAAAGCTGCTAACTCATCTCTGTTTTGCTGTCCATAAGATTTTGATATATTCCCTTGATGCTGTTGATTATTCAATAGATAATGCAGTTTTGCAGTGCTAGCAATTCTGTCTTACTAGCAGATGATCAGATATTTGTACAGTGGATGTATTTCAAGATCACTTTCAGAAGTCTCAGAAGAAAGTTCACTGAAAGCTACACTAACCAGTTTGAGTTTTACACAGCATATAAATGTTTGGAAGTCCGTTATGAAGTTTTCAAGTTAAAAAAGAAATTTTAATATAAACCAGAAAAATCCCTTGATGCCTGACTCACGGCAAAGATGGACACCAGACCAGTCACAGATTGGAATCTTATGAAACAACCTAATGAAACACTACTACAGGAATTACACTGCCACCAAGAAAAAATGCCTAGTGTTCTTCTGAAAGGGCTGCAGGACAGCAGGATGAGTCTTACCATTAGGTCTACTCCACAGACATCTGTGGTACAGACATACATCCTCTATCATAACACTGACACCTTTTTGTTCTCCCTGCAGTATCCAAGATGGGAGGACTTACACTCTACCTCCCATTCATGCTAGGCAGCTGGGAACACCTCACCCTCAAAGACAGGTCTTAGGAGAAACACAGATGAATTAATATCCTGTCTGTACATGAAACATTATACACACACAGGATGGATAAAAACACCAAATCCCTTCGACTGAGGGAAAGAAATAAGTCTGAAGCTGAAAAGGAGTCTTGACTGAGCCCATGACAGTAACTATGCGCTATGAAAACACCAACTCTCAACACCACCACTGACTCACAAATTAGGACTCACATGGTTTTCATTGTAGTTTTACTCCCATAAAAGAGACTTTTATAAACTGATGTTTGGCCAAAATAGCATATCAGAGAGCACCTCACCTACATAAACTTGTATTTTTACTTTGTAATTGGAAAACCAGCCAGCAGAGGGGGCAAAAGTTAATAAAATCTATTCTTGTAGGAAGTGACTGAGTAAAAAGGAGCTAAACATGAGGCATGCTGTTTGAATGCTATCTCAAAATACACAGAAACAGGTAAATACTTCTTTTCTAAAAAGTGTATGCCTGAAAAACCCTAAGTGATTGTGTAAGAACAAATAAAGAGTAATCAGTCATGGAACTCTAGTCTCCTGATCTAACTCTATCTTTAATCCAGTCATTAGTTCATGGTTTCTGACACCAGGGACAGCACATACTATCATTCCCCACCTCCCTTTTTTGCTGCCGATAGCTCATCCTTTGGAAGGCTCAGCCAGAAACATTCAGCTGTATTACAGACACTTTTCTGTTGAAGCTACAAGATAGTATTCTATCTATCTAAAGTGATTCTATCTTCTGGAGAAGACCTTAAAAGCAGTTTTTAAAAAGTCTCCTAGAATTTATCAAGGTCTGAACTCATGCTTCCATTAACTCACCATCTTTTCCCCCAAGGAAATGGAAAATGCTGATCAAGCAGTCATGATTTCTCCTGCACTCATTCACTCTCTGGAAGTTGAGGTATGAGGCAACAATTTTGCAGAAAGGATTGCTACCACAAAAGACCTCTCCTCCATGAGGTGAGGAGATTCCAAAACCTGAATTCAGCTATGTACAGCTATCCTTCCCTACAGGCTACAGCAAGGTTATTATAGGCAAAGTAAATTTTCATGTCCTAGACAATTCTTTCATTAACTACATTACAAATACCTAAGAGTTACTCTAATGTCCAAGACATGCACTAATCATAGTTTCTTATTTGGAATGTCTACAGAGGATTACAAGGTAGTTACACAGTTTTTGCTTCACCCCTTACTGGCACTACAGATTAGCAATAGATAAAATGATTTTTGCACATGCAGTTAGGACACTGATTCAGTGGTAGGACTGAAGCTTTCTGTATTTCCAGTGACTGGAACAAATGAAAACAACTGCTATCTCCGTAACATTGGCCACCTAAGTTCCACGTAAGAAAAGGAAATTTAAGGTATTTAGGATGATAAATGGGATGAAAAAGTCATTTGCTCCTCAGTATTTTGCTCCTAAGCATTTTTTCAGAAGATCTTTTAAAAATAACAATTTATGGCTTCAATTAACTACTGAAGCTCCAAGTATATGTCATCTTATACTTGTCCTGCCCAGTTTAGAAGTCCTTCAGCAAAAATCCAAGATCTAGTCAGGTATCACTCACTATGAAAAGAAAATACTACAGACAAAACAGCTATCTCAATTGCATAAGAAAAAACACACCAAATCCTTTGTAAAAAAAAAAAACAAACAAACAAACAAAAAAAACCCAAAAAACAACCCACCATAGAAATAAATTTAAGTATATCAGCTGCTTTCTTTGCCTAAACTTGCAAGTTTGCATTCTATAGGCAATGCTTTCATTGCATATCCATCTTGAAACCTGTAACAAAAAAATTCTCTGTGCTTACTATCATTTTTATAGACGCTCATAACTTTACACATTCTGAGTTTCTAAGTCTGGCACTGAATGTCCTGCTTAAAGACTATTTAATTGCACAACTTCAGTCACTTTGAAATTCTACTCCAAGAGTTGGTGTTAATAACAAAACCAAACTAACAGCAAGAAAACCAAAAAGCAACCCAAAGCACCCTGAAAAGGAGATTCAATGCAAGAGATGATAGTTTTGGAATAGAAAATCTCCAAATTGACTAGCACCCGTGTGAAAACAGAAGGTATGTGTGTCAAGAAAGCATTTTTAGACTATGTTCATACTGAACAACAAAAGAATGATTAATAAATGGTAGGATTTATTAAGACATCAAATTTAAAATCCCAAGATACACTGATGTCTTCATGTGCCTAAATCACAGAGTTCCCAATGTTACTAAGCCACAAAGTTCCAAAAATGCCAGTTTAGTATAAAGGTTTGTCCTGTTTCTTTCATCTAAGAACAAATTTAATTGAGTTCTAATATATAATATAAGTGATAACTTCTTGATTAACTTCTAAGTCCTCCAATTTAGAAGAGGTTACTGGTAAGTTTAGAAAACAATTCCATCCTTTAATCTTTCACAGTTTATGACAATTACTTACCATGTGATTCTCAAAAATACCCCAAACAACCCTAGAATGGACTTCATATATCGTGATTTCCAGCAAGTAACTAAACAGTGAAGAATAGCATTGAAATTGAGAATAAAAAGCCACTAACATTTGAAACATGTAAGCAGTGATGTGACAGATAAATTAATAATCCCAAAACCAGAAGAATTTTAACTTTTCCTTACATGAAATTAATTTAAATATGTAAGCAGCAAAGCAACTGTGATCACAACCTGCACCTTATTTTTAGGGTAATGGAAACTGTCCCTTAAAGAAAAGCTGTACTTTATCACTTAGTTACAGATTATGTGACTACTGATGAATCACTGCTGGAATCATCTGAAATTGGATAAATCAACCAGCAAATCCTGGTGGTTCCCAAAGTTATTTGACTGAATATAGTAAATGTAAGCTGCTAAAAATAGGTTATATTTGAGCTTTTACAAACTTAAATAAAAAGAAGTGCTAAAATAATCATCCATACCAAACATAACTTTAAAGTCAGCTGCAAAGAATTTGGGTTTAAAGATGATTTTGGTCATATTTCCTAAAAATATTTCTGAATGTTTTATTCCAAAAATAACTGACCTTGTCAAGCCCTGGATCAAGTCCCTAATTACTGCAGCTTTCCTGCTTCACAGTAATGACTTTATATAGCTGGTCCTGGCTCAGTCAATGCAATTCACAGTGCTAAGCCAGGCCTCTGTTCATCATATACTAGAGAAAGGTAATGAATTTCACAGTTGCCAGCAGAGTAGAGAAAACACATACACACACACACACAATAAATTCCACCACAACACAAGGGGAAAAGCTAGAGAGAGAGTTATATACAAAGTTCTCCCTGCCTTTTTAGGGGTTATCAATCCAGAGTACTGACAAACTGATTGAAAGCAGCTTACTGACTGATGAACATAAGGCAATTCTGAATAACTGCCCCAATACTCCCCCACAACTCTCTCTGAGTTTATCACCACTGCAGCAGGAGCAACTTAGCTGTTTTAAAATGGACTCTGAACCACTACAGTTCACAGTCCAGCTTATTAAGGATCTGAATCAATCACTAATTTATTTTACTACCTGCAGTCACACAACTTGCTTCAAGTTTGGCACAACTATGAGCATGTCAGAGTTCATAAATTCAGGGGCAGACCATGCAGCAAGGTTGGATATGTCTCACATATAGTGATGCATACGATGCAGTCAGCATTCTGGGATTCAAAGCATTGAGGGGAAGGGTGCATTGGTGGAAGAAAGAAATGGCCACTTTTCACTCATATTCTGTATGCTAAGCATCAAAAAAGAAGGTCAGTGCCCTAAACTGATTCCAGCGACAAATATTCTGGATTACTTCAATGTAGCTTTTTGGGTAAAGGAGACGTTGACAACACGCACAGTGTATTCAGGTAATTTATCCTCAAACATTGGATGAAATCAGATTAACACCCTGCTCTTCACAAGCAGGAGCAGTTACATGTAGATAGGAAAGAAAACTATAAATTAAAGGAAATGGGAGTGGCTACACTGAAGAAACACCTAATGTGATGAAGTTGTATAAAAGTTTTCTGGACAAGTCAAGAACAGGATGTTAAGCATTATTTTCAATACATACGTCTCTGAGTCACTGTAAAAACCCCATCCTAGAGACCTCATCTGCACTGCAGTTCCTGCCAGATCAGTCTTCTAAAAGACCTCCAATGTTAAAACCCTGGAACTGTTAGGCACAATCAACACTTATTTATCTGCTACTCTACTTATCTACTGCTGCAGTGTTGCAAGATCCACACTTA
The DNA here is from genome assembly GCF_000700745.2 of Antrostomus carolinensis. Classification (NCBI taxonomy): domain Eukaryota; kingdom Metazoa; phylum Chordata; class Aves; order Caprimulgiformes; family Caprimulgidae; genus Antrostomus; species Antrostomus carolinensis. Next base: position 128,446 of record NW_010308661.1, read on the forward strand.
CCACCCATATTAGAATAACTAGAGTAGGATCAGATTTTGACACATCCTCTTGTCCTCTCATACAATCACCAGTCTTACCTATTCAGTGTCCCAATCATAGTCATTCAAGGTTCCTGACTAAGGTTAGTAACATATCTTGCAGCCAGCAACTTTTTAGCTATTTTAATTCAGCTGTAGATATTAACCTAATTTCCCCAGTAGAAAAATTTAGGCTTAAATCTATAGTGGACTGTAGATTTCTGTAAGCTCAGGGAAATCAATTAACTGAGGCAAAGACACTATCTCTAGAATGAAAACAACAGATGCTTAGGTAACAGCTACTTGATTTCTCATTAATGCAAGACTGAAATTGGCTATACCATAGATTCTGGAAAAAATCTAGTCCATTAGGGACCAACTTGATGGAACCAGAGTTCTACCCCTTCCTTTTTTTTTTTTTTAATATACAGGCCATAATAAAGAATTCTTGCTGTCAAGATTCAGAATTATAATAGTAAAAATATGCTGATACATAGGAAATACTTCATGAACATGTGATAACCTTCATAGACATGACAGAAATATACTACAGGATCATCAGAAATCTCTTATGGCTCAAAGGCTAGTCCACTTTAAAAAAATTCAAAGGTATATTAATACATATGAAAGATTTATCCTAAATACACATATGACCATTATCTCCTATCTGCAATGTTAGTTTTTCTTTAAATGAGACTGGTCTGCACTTTGGACAATTAAAACTGGCACCATAATTATGCAGTGCAAACTGAACATTTGTTAAGAGTTCTGTATTAGCTAGATACTAACACTCACAAAATACAATAAATTCCAATCTGTGGCATAAACAGGTGAAAACAACTTGATAAAAAGGTCAGGCAATATGATGCTGAAAATCACAACATGGAGTGGAAACATTAATACCTTCTTTAAGTGCAAGATGCAGATATGGGAATATTCTATGAACTGAAAGACTCACTATGTTGTTAAAGGTACAGAATGTACTACAAGAAAAAAGCAACAGCAAACAAGACTCTCAAGCAAAACAATCATAGTTTCAACACAGCCTCAGTTGAATTAAAACTCAGACACATTCACAAATAACGGTTCTTCCCTTCAGGCTTCAGAGATATGGACTGTCTACAACAGAAATCCAAGACTGAATGTAACTCTTGAATAAGAAAAGTGAAAACAAGCTTAAAGAATATAAACATAACCACAGAGACACTGCTGGGGGGGGATACTTGTGCTTCACAAGATAACCAGATTCCTGGCTCTATATCTATATGTATTTGCTTTGCCTCCCTGACAATTGGCTGTGATGAAGTGCAAATATATTTCAAAAGGACAAGAATACATCAACCTTTAAGCACACAAATAAGAAAGCCACTACATCCAAGGAGTCCATAATGAGCTGTTCAAGAGAACTGTTCCAGATGGAAAGTCAAGCCATGAGATTAAATTTTGGTACTCCTAACTGTCCTCAGACTTCCTCTGATGACTTTTTAGTGAATACAAGAATATCAGCCAGAGACAGACATCTGTATCATCAGCTTAAGCTCTGGCAGCATGAGTGCACTCACTTGACCTCTAAAAATCAAAGCCACAACGAACATGTTATGGCACTGCCCCTTCCAAATCAAATGTATTGGAGTACTGAGCACTTAAAGATTCAAAGTGGTCAAAGCATATTTGATATTCAGAATGTGAGGAAGTATCTTTCTGCTAATGAAACAGATTGATGAGATCATTTTAATCAGAAAAAAATGAAATACTTGGTGTAAGCTTATTTTAACTTTTAAATTCTTGTTTAAAAATATACTGTATTAGAACTTGGCAAGTGATTTTAAGAACACTAGAGTCCAATGTGATTATTATTACTGAGAATTTCAGTGGACTTTGTTGCTCTGGGAAGGCCAGAAGGCATGCAGTTCCACCTCACAATGTGAAAAAACACTGGCAACAATACCTGCTGTAGCTCTCATTAAAGGATACTATAAAACAAAACTAATTAAACATTACAAATATTTCCAGAGTGGACAAGATGGCATGCTTAAAGGTCACAGCCTAAAATGTATAAATTGGAAGTAATATGCTTAATTTCATCATGTAGGAGGTGAGAAAGACTGATTTTCATCAGCACTTCAGATACAGAACTTTGACATTAACAGGCACACAGGTTTACGTTCAAACCATTTCTATTCCACAGAAAACAGAAGAAATAAAAAATTCTTTTTTATATGTATTTCTGCCCGTACCATGCTTAGGCTTGCTATGCTGTTTTCCACGGTCTGAAATTCTCCCACTTGGTTTTGTCAGGGAAGAGAAGAAAAGAAAATAGGAGAATGGGAGAGCTGCTCTAGAAGTGCAAACCTCTGTCTCTACCAACTTGAGAAGCAAGCTGCCTGTACCACCATGCCAGCATGACAAAGCAGGAAATGCTAACCTAAACTCCGGTTCCAAATTTGGATGCACCCTCAACACAGGCCATTCCAGTCCAATGTTTATGACCCCAGAATGCCAAGACCAAAGTCATGCTCAAAAGATTTTTTTACTTTTGAAAGCAAAGAAATCCAGTAAAAATCCTCAAAAATCAACTGCAAAATAAAACTGCTCAACAATTTAAATAGAATGCATCACTGCAAAAGCATAATGTATGCAATGTTAGGGGATAATATTTCATATGTTTGACTTTTGTTTGGGGGTTTGGTGGGGGTTTTTTTGTTTCTGTTTGGGGTTTTTTTTAAGCTCAGCAGACTTTAGACACATATAAGCACATAAGTAAGGAGTCATTCTACAATGTATGACTTAAAAACAAAGCTGTCATGTGCCTACAAGCACAATTAGATTTGATCTCCTAGGTATGCTATTCACATGCAGTGGGAATACTATAGTATTTAAGCCATTATGGCAAAACATACTGATGCCTACAGACCAACACTAGGTTTCACTGTGTAAACCCATCAGCAATCCTGCTACTGTAGCTACAAATGGTCTAACCATGTAACTAAAAAGTAGCAGTTAACCTAAGATTAGATTGTTTGATGGTCATACATGGTACTAATAAAACCTTTGGGGGGGGGGGAAAGTGGTGTTTTAAAACAATGCCATTATATGCAGGACACCTTTCAACTTCCAGGTAAGAAATAGGTCTTTCCAGCTCTTAGCATATTATAGAGATCACAAAATATTCTTAATTAGTTGAATTCCATTTGGACTTTAGTTTGTTTCAAAATTTCTTAGTTATGCTTTTCTAAGTATGTGAAATGCAACTGCAGAGAAAAATGCTGTCGCCAAGACAGCACACAGCCTGGTAAGTCATCAAAACAGTGTTTCTTCTATTAGTCTAAATACAGACAGCACCTTATTCATCACTGTGAATGACAAATATCTATCACAAGTCCACTTGGATTACAGAAGCATTACAGTTGGCTTTTCTGTTTCAAAACAACTAAGCATGTGCTTTTGTTACATCAAATTTGTTTAAGAGTAAAACTCATCTCAAAGTCAGGTTTACTATACCAATAATAACCACAATGCTGAAGAATAAGTGTAAGATACTCTAGTGAGATAAAAAGCTCATGTTATTGAAGAGCACTGTTTCTAGCTGCAATATTAAAATGAAATTTCACCCTGAAAAAATTTGGAAAAATACCTTGTGATACATCAACTCAACCACTTTGAAATCCACTCAGGTAAGTACACTTTATCCTCTCAAACCTCATTCTATGCAATACTGCTGAAAAAAAATACTAGGAGACATTCATTATGCAAATAACAACAGGCAAGGTGAAACACATGGGGTAGTGGAGAATAGGAGCTTTAGTAATTTCAAACATCCATCAGATTCAAGTTTTGGTAGTGCTGTGTCGGCCCTTTGCACGCAAGTGCATCAGAACACCACCGGTACGTATTTTACCTACCTTAGAGTCAGAACTCAGAAACTTCACTACAGACTGCAAATAATTTAGGTACATAGATGGTTCAATTTAACTGTTTGTTGACATTTTTGTTGTACTATAATAGCTACATTTTTAATATTTTCTGTTTCCACGAAATGAGAAACACACCTATCGGTATTTAACCATTCCATTAACTGTAAGCAAGCTGCATGTTTGCCTCACTCATAACTATTCAGTTAAATTGTGACTACACATGTATAGGCCATAGCTACAAAATTTAGGAGTGTATTCCAAGAGGACAGAAAATCTGCTAGTAAAAGGCTTAGTACTTCAGGTTACCTGAAACAATGGAGAAGCTGAACTGGGGAAAATATGACAAAGATAAGTCAGTTATCTAAGTGCAAGCTGGGCTAATGAAGAACAATGTTTTGTGTGATATGACAGTGAGCCCTTACTGAACTTAACGTGTTTAAATTGCTTTCTTCCCAAAGCCATCCAAATCCTGTATTTCTCCCTAAGCTTTCTATAAAAATGCAGAAGGTGAAGAGGACCACTATTTTTAGTGAATGCTAAAAGCTGACACCCTATTTGAAGGTAGGTTCATTCTGCTATCATAATCAGCAGAAAGCACACTATGGGGCGGGGGGGGGGGGACCCGCAATGTAACACAGAATTTACCAATCTCAAAGCGCTGTAAAACTAAGGGAATAGTCACCTTAAAATAAGTGTACTTTCCAAAATCTTTGGTTGTTGACAAAAACCTCCACAAAAACATGGATCTAACAGCCCTAAGGAAGACAAAGGGTTTATAAAGCCATACCATAGCATTAACATCAGAAACAGCTTATGAAAAAATCTTCCAGGTTCTTCATAAACTAAGTGTGTTGAGAGTCTCCCTGTAAGAGATGCTGTGATCAGCTAATACGGCTGTACTCTTTGTAACTCAATCTTCATGAGCAACTGAGTTGGTCCTTATTTACTGAAAAAGTAATATGATAAATACTCATATTAAAAATCCAAACATTAAAGTTGCAAGAAAATATGAAGCAGGAGATTTTCCTCAATTTCAGAATGACCGTTCAGCCATCACTCTTGTTCAGGAAGCCAGCTGATGGAGAACTCTGGTCCACTTTGAAAGAAACCAAGTATAGTGAGTCACACTGCCATTTAAACAAACACTTCATACTCAGCAGGGGGACAAGACATCATGCTGTTGGATGACATAACCAGTCAGTCCCACCAAGCTTGTATCTTGTCTTGTCATCTGTATGTACAACAAAAATCTGTTTTACAATTAGTACCCATGAAAGAAGTGGATCTCAGCAAACACCTTAGAAGCTTGTCAATACACCAAAAAAATAAGCATGACAGTCAGAGGATGTTAAGCTAGAGAAATTTTCCAGAGAAAAGCTTAATAAAAGTTTGGATTTATTATTTCATGTAATACCACACCTAAGATCATCTAAATGCTGCATTTTTGGAAAATTATCTTCTCCTCTCACTCTAAGATAATCACTCTTCAAACATCTGTCTGCTATATTTTAGTTAAGTAAACTACTCAAATATTTTATGGTCTTAATACGTGTAACTGCTTTTAAAAAAAGTGAATCAGCATTTTATGTTTTTAGTGAAAACTATTTGAAATGCAACTGAGTATTCTGATCACTTTTATTATCCTGAATTTGTACGTTTCTCATAGCATGTACATTTAAATACCCATTTATCTTGAGCAGATGTTAGGCAGTGAACATCAACAATAGGAAGCTGACAGGGTAACACGAATGACAGTGCTCAAAGGCCAAGGTGAAGTTGAGAAAAGTTAATTGCCCTGGATCTCATCCTTTGAGTGCTGAAGAATTCTTAACACATCCTTAAGTGCTCCAGAATTTAATCTGATTGATGAAAAACTGATATTTTGATTAGTAGAGCCAAAATGAGAACCTGTGACTTCAGGAGCAGATGACTAGGCACTTGCAATATGTTCATCTACTTTTGCAGACACTAAAAAAGGAGTTATAATTTCTGTTTAGTCACCTGACTGCACATGTGGAAGAGAGCTGACTCTTCAACAGCCAGCTCCACATGTGGAAGAGAGCAAAAAACATGCATAAGCAAGGATGGGCTCAACCCCAGATAGAGACTTGTAAACAAAACAGATCAGACAAAGAAAAAGTAACTGCTTCACAGACAGAAGAGCAGCTACTTGCAGAAATGAACACTATTAGTCAGTCAAAACAGTCACGACAACTCAAATGCCCACTTGATTTGAGCAGCTGAGCACAGCTGGTTCACCTAGAGCATGTTATTTGACATAGGTTTAATCAGAATGTTATAATTGCCAGTAGCAATGGGAAAGAGCAAGCTTTTTTTTTTTTTTGCATGTGTGCCTACAGTGGTAAGTGTTCAAAAAAGCTTCATATACCTCATGTAACTAAACAAAAACATCGGAAAATGGGAAAGATTAGCACACAGATGTACAAGAGAACGGCAGATGGTAATAGATAAAAAAATAACCATGTGTGGAACTAGCACTTTTTTTTTTTTTAAGTTTCATCACTAAACTGGCATTTTAAAAATGTTTAGGCTCACTCGATCACCTAGTGGCAAAGCCACACAATGCAAGGAGAGAAATTCCCAAACAAACATGCCATATTATCACACACACTCTGCTCAGCCTGGAAAGTGGACTTATTTTCACAACCACATTCCCATGTTAAACACCGAGAGCAGTAACTAATCCTCAGGAGTACAGGGAGCATTACATGAGAACAAGAAACAAAAAGGGGAGATTCAAGTCAGTACGTCCCATGTGAAAAAGATATTATATACTTTGCCCAATACTAATAATGTCCTTTACGCAAAATAAAACCACAGTCTGATCCAGTGCCAGAAAGAACTCGGTACACTTCTTAAAGTACGTTTAACCTAGAGTTACTGTCTTTTAGCAACTCACACTACTGAGCAAGAGAATGCTGGCCCACCCCAAAAAGAAGTGCTTTTTAAAAGGACAGCTGCAATATACACATTAGAAAAGCACAGCTTCTCAAGGCTCTGACACAACAGGCTGGTTTATAAAAGTAGAGGTATGCTGAGAAAAGTTGTAGCAAACTCATTGGAAAGAAAGGATTTTGAAAAAGCTGTGCTCCACTCAGTTCTTTTGGACATGCAGTGCTGTTAGAAAAACGGCTCAGCTCCCAAACTGTACCTAATTAATTATACAGCACTGTATAGAGAAAGCAAAGTTGTCTCACCAGCTAAGGTTCTGAAACATAGACTGGATACAAAAAAAAAGACAAAGTTTAACTGAGAAGGTCAACCTGGAGGCTACATCACAGTTTAAAAACTGAGGAATGACTGAAGTTAAAAAAGAAAAGTCGGGTACCAAACTACAGTAAGCGACTGCATTTCTTCAAAGTATCTGAGCTCTGCTTACTTTTGAATTAGCTACCATATTGAGTATTTAATGAAGATGCTGCTTTGGACAACTAGCTAATTGTTGTCTCTGGGAAGTTTGTGTTTTATGATTTTCTTTTTTTTTTGCCTATTAATAGTCAACCTACCTGCCCATAGTTGTCTATGCCAGTTACTAATCTATTTAAGTTTAATAAATCAAAAGCTGTCCTTAGGGACTGGCCAAGAGTTGTAAGTCCTTCAGCTTGAAGGTTTTTCAGTTCATTCATAAACGTTGCATGGTTTTCCTTCCAGCCAGCCTGAAAAGAGAAACGTGAGAAGACTTATTGCCTAGATAGGAGCTTTGCTTTCCTATTAGGCTACAAAGTGCCTTCCTTGCTAGCTACAAATGCTAACAAAACACCCCAGAAGTTACTAATATTTAGTATCGCTCCACAAAGCCTAAAAACATGTACTTCTCTTAAACCTCAGAGCTCCCCATCCGTCAAATGAAGATTGTTGATTTGCTCCAGAGGACAAATTTCTGTGCGGGCACCGATGCAGAAACCTTGCGGCTACTCACACCGCTCGCCCACAGCCCTTTCTAGATGGAAGCCGATCGCGCTCCGAAGCGACCTCCAACAGGTTCAGCGTCCCGTGTCATGTGGGCCCCCCGCCC
>NW_010308662.1:0-13947 GCF_000700745.2 Antrostomus carolinensis
GACACCCAGTCAATCATCCTGAAATGAAAAATAAACTCTTAAAATAAATTTAATGCACATAGTGTGAAAACCAGGCTCTCAAAGTCACACCTAGTCAGTGGGATGACCAAGTAAGAGACGGGCTCTTCATAAGGCATTTCACATGTTAGTCAAAGCACAACAGAGACTGAAGTGGAATGATCCCAGTGTTGTCATCATTATGCTTGTTCACCAGAGGACCAGACCCAAGACCTTAGAAGAGAGTGGGGTTTTCTTCCACTAACTTCAGTCAGCTTGAGTTCAAGTTTTTAACACTGGTACAGTGCTCTATATACCACCTGTGTGAGGTGTTGATCGAGGTCTCTTGAGTTGTCACCATTAGAAAGTGAATGACACTGGTATGATCTCTGCATTGTTACTGGTAAGGAAAAAATACTTAGATTCATATATTACAAACTCTTAAAATAAATTTAATGCACATAGCGTGAAAAAAGTGGTAAGGAAAAAATACTTAGATTCATATATTTTAATTCTCCGTGTGGGAAACATTAATTTCCAGAAAAAAAATGTTATAAAAAAAAATAATACTGGTAACTCTAATAGAAGCCAGATATTCCTGAATGTCACAACTAACAAATGTCATTTATAGTCACTCAACCAACATGTTGTCATGTTCCTGCAAGTAATAAGTACTTTACAGAAGTCACCCATAAAAAAATAACCTCAGACTAAGTGGTGACACATTGTTTCTGTTTAAATTTAATGTTAAACAAAAATGGGAAGTAACTAAGGCTTGAGATCTCCAAGGGACAAACTTGGCTAATCATTTCAGTACCTCTGATTTGAAGACATCCCAGATCTTGAGACTTCCACCTCAGTCCAGTTACCTTACTCAATCAGTCCCTTCTGCTTATCAGCCTGTATCTCATGCAAAATATATGAAGGGAACACAGATAACTAACCACCACAGGCAAAGAGCAGGAGAAGTGAAGCCTACAAGGAACTGGAAAAATAAAAGGCTAGCCAGTAAAGAAAGCTTGAAGTGCAGAATATGTTGGGATGCTGAGAAATACCAAAAGTCAAGCCAAGTTGGATAATTAAGCAAATACCAGAAAAGCTTCTGTAGACATTTGCATCAGAGGAGAATAAGGAAAGCCAGGCAATCACTGTATACAGAGGATGTGATGGTGATGAAAGATATGATATGGCCTCTAGATGTGACTTCCAAACTAAACACATCCTCTGCCTCTATTTTCAGCAAAAGGAAGGAATTGATCAGAGTGACAAAGAGGAAGCAGATAAAAGATTTGAGAATGGAACCAAGAGCAACGACAGCTGATATGAAAGCGAGACATGAAGGGCTCATGATCTCCAAACAAGAGGTGTTGGTGATTTCTGTCATGTATAATTCAACTCTGGTGGGTTTTAATGACTCTATTAACCATGGCATGGTGCTTTATGTGGGAAGAATAGGAAGACAGTTCCTATAATGAAGACAGGCAATGGGGAGATGATTGGGAAGAAGGGATAGCATGCCACAGGGGGTTACCACAGGTGCCAAAGTCAGGTTTGTCAGGATATAAGTAGATCAGATCTGACTGGCTATCTGAAAGGAGGTTACAAGCAATGTTCTTCAGGATCTTACATCAGCACAAACATCCTGAACGTGGCTGTGAAATTTGTGATGATGCAAAGCTGGGAGGCATCATCAAGACAAGAGAAGGATCAAGGTATCACAAGGAAGACCCTGAAGATTAGAAATGCAGAAATGAGAGGAAAGGTATTGATTCAAAATGCATGCAAGGCACAAGAAATGGATGCTACATGACACTAACTTGTCTGCTTGAAGATGACCAGCCAGACACCAGGTGACAAGTTCCCAGTGTAACAGTAGCCATGGAAAAGACCAGCACCATGATGTCATGCAGAAGAAAAGGTGTTTTCTATGGCAAAACAATGACTTCTCAAGCTGTTGTCTAAGGCCACAATGAACCACAACTGGAATATGGTGCACAAACGTCACCATCCATGTCCAAGACCAGTGAACTGAAGTGGGAGCACGTGTTGAAAAAGCTTGTTAAGGTGGTGAGGGAAATGAAGAACATTTCCTGCAAGAAAAGCTTAAAATAACCTGGTTTTTTTAGCACAGTCACGGGAAAGCAGAGATGGGAAGGGACTGCTCTGCCTGCATACACTGAAGGAATAAACATCAGGGAGGGAAAAGAGCTATTTCAGCTATTTATGTTGGTATATGATCAAATTAACCATGAGATGGCCAGAAATACATATAGGCTGGCTATCAGAAGAGCTGTTTGAACCATTAAAGCAACCTAATGGTGGAACAGCTATGGAAGAAAAGGAGGGAGAGCAAAAGCCCTTCCTGTAGTCCTTCTCCTACAGAGAAGTGTAGTTGAACATTTATGAAAGGGGTCTGTAATGCCAACACCTATAAAGCAGGAAGATATATCCAGAGATCCAAAGGTCCCTCTTCACCCAATCTTCTTTTACACAGGCATAAAATAACCTTGTCCACTTTAAGCTATTTTAACCAGCACCAGTGGCTAAGTGACAGCCCTGCCTACTGCCCATCTGCGTTGCTACAGTGGGAAGAAATTACATTTTAAATTCACATTGCACCTTCCACATTGCAAGATCCACAAATATTTTAGAAGCCAGGGCCCTAATTTTCCAAAAGAGCCATTGATTTGATATGCTAAACTTTTAAAAAGCTCAGATTCTGATTTCGAGAGGTAGCAAGTACCTTCATCACTGTGCGACAGCAGATGCCTTCTTCATCTGGACCTGGGCTCTTTGGAACAGATACATCCCCAGGAGAAAAAAAATGAAATAAAATAAAAAATCAGTACTTCTGAAGTCATGGATGGAAATTAATGAGTTTATGTGAAAAGAGACAAACTCTGTAAGACTGTCTAGAAGAGATTGTGGTGTACACTTACACCAGCAGGTGCCAGGCTTGCTTTATTTTACCACTATTTGTTCTTTCACCGTTTGATAAGAAGCTCCACCACACGCCCAGTTTATTCCCCTGCTGCTAGCTCTCAAACCCAAACTTTGGAGGATGAGACTTCTTGTCCTGGTTTTGCTAGGATAGAGTTAATTTTCTTTCTTTTTAGTAATTAGAATAGCAGTATTTTACTTTCAGTGTTTCAGTTCAGACTTAGTATGAGAAGAACGTTGATAAAGTACCAATGTTTTTAGTTACTGCTCAAGGCCACGCTGTTTGTTTCACAGCTGCACCAGGACTGGGAGGGGGAAGCGCAGTGAGGAGCAAAACCCAAAACTGGCATCTGGTTGTGCCAATGAAATATTCCATATCATATCACGTCATGCCAGTATATTAACCAGGGATGACCGGAAGACAGGGCACTTCTCTCGGGGATCACTCAGGCTCACTCTTCCGGGGTTTCAGTTCGGCACCGTCTCAGCTCCGGGATCGTTAGCTGGCACAGGCTGGGAATTGGTCAGTGGGTGGTGAGCACTGTGTATCACTCATTTGTATAGTCTGTTATCACTGTTGTTATCATTATCATTTTTTCTTTTAATTAGTAAATAGTTTTTATCTCAACCCGTGAGTCCTTGCCTTTCTTTCCAAATTCTCTCCCCTGCTCCCTGGGTGAGGGGGGGCGGGGAGGGTGATAGAGCAGGCTGTGTTTGGCTGCAAGCTGCAAGCAAAAGGGTGAATCCACCCAAACCACCACACTTCTGTATGTGACTGATTTCTCAGGGGTCCTAAACTGAAAGATCCTTTCAACTTGTACATTTTTTCTTTGATTTTCCAGGCACGGAGCACACACCCATTGAAAGGTCAACGGTCAAGCAGATTTCTGGGGCACTCGTCTGCTGTAAACACGCCACCAAAACTTCCTCATTTCTCCTCAGCGTTCTTAATTACATTTTGCAGGTTCTGCTTAATGTTTGGCTAATTTTGACTAACCATTTACTCATCCTTCTGTGTGACAAAGAACATTTTAAGGAATGATGCAATTGATTTCGCAACCTCTATATTTAGACACTGGTGCTCTTAGAGGATTTATCATGGGGAGCTTGCAGCAGCAGGTTCCCAGAAGGAGAAAAAGAGAGATAGTATCTGAATATGCACCCAGGTATTAGTATTTTGGCTTGGGAAGTTTATATTTTATGTAATTTTATATTTTTTTGTTGATACACATATATGTACATGTATCTATATATCTAGATTTGAGCAACCTTGTCCAGTGGAAGGTGTCCCTGCTGATGGCAAGGGGGTTGGAGCTGGATGATCTTTAAGGTCCCTTCCAACCCAAACCAGTCTGTGATTCTATGGAGAAGAGGGTTAAGAAATGAACTGTTATCTTCATCTTTTGTCTCGGGCTGCTGTGGACTCTGGGAAAACCATGACCTTTCCCAGCAAGTCAAAAAGAAGCAACCCCTTTCTGCACACATAAAGTTCCCAATGGGAATACTGTCTGGTTCTGTCATGTAACCTTATTGGGGGACACAAATCCTTTAATAAGAAGAGGAAAAGAGATGTTTCCAGCAGGATCAAGTCACAGCAACTCCCCTGGGTTAAGTGCATCTGCTACCGCATGGGAACATCACCCATTTAAATGGAAACATGGAAATCTCTAAGGTAAGCATGGGTTGAAGATACTCCTAAGCAAGCCTGGAGCAAGGCACTGGAGCATAGAGGAGCTGTAGGACTTGGACACAAGTGTGCAAGGAAGATCTGATGATGCCAAAGAGGGCATTCACTCTGCAAAGACCAGGTCTAGCATGTCAGTATATCATCCACTACTCTTCATCATGTCTTGATGTCTCCTTTCACAGAATCACAGAATTGTAGTGGTTGGAAAAGACCTTTAAGATCAACGTGATCTTTGACTGTGCCTGCACAGAGGGCAGGGATAAGCATTGTATAGGATCAAGATCCAGACCAGAAGCACCACATACATCATCTGACAAAGATCAAGGCGGGATCATTGAAACAGTTGGGCATACCTCCCTCTCCAAGATTTTTAGCTGTGACTGGTAATTTAGGATGATGTCCTTCTGAAAGGAGATGGGGATCAACATGAAATTCTGTAAAAGACATTTTTGTGAAGAAAAGGTCCTCAACAGCTTCATAAGATATCTTATGTTGGGCATCCCATAATCCCATAATAGAAATAATCTATTTCTAAGAAAAAAATAAATCAATATTAAAAAAAATAATAATAATAAATAAAAAGTCCTTATTCTAGTTCTTTAGGCCCTCAGGGCTCGATGGAAGGATCCAAAAATTCCTTTTTTCACCACACACTCCTCACTAGACAGCACCAGCCAAACTGGTTGGGATAGAACCACACAAAGGAACCGAGCGCAGCTTCGGGGCAGGTTTATCTCCAAACTGAGAATGACATGGATTAATGCAGCTTCTCCTACCTGCCGATGGCCGTCATCATTTGCACATCAGTGATGCTGTCATCGTTGGTTAGGTTCCTTATGACACCATCCATGAGCTCCAGAGGGACAAACTGGACCACACTGGCCAAGGCGTTGGACGGCGCTTCCTGCTCCTCTGCAAGACATGGATGAGTGCCAGCAATTAAGATGTTAGTTGCTGGGAAAACCAGGCACATGAGGTCATTTCTCATCTCTAGAAGTCAAATCATTTCTGCCTAGGTAAATGGAGCAGATAGTCAACTGGAGCAGATAGTCAACAGATAGTAAATGAGCAACGTGGAGTCCACACTTAGCTGTGCTAGGAGGACAATTGCCCAAACCCCAGTGTAGCACATAATGAGGTTGGGACATAGCAGATGGGCCGTTGCATCAAGACATACACAGCCCAAAGGGAGGAAGAGATTACAGGCACAAGAACGTTCTTGGGGCAACCCTGGGTCCCAAACTTCCTCTGCGTGCTCTCTTTATACTGAGTACTGCAAATAATTGCAATGGGATGCAACTGCAGGTTTGCCTGCCTGCAGCATCTTCCAAAGGATGAGGTTTTCACACAGAGGGCACTGAAAAACCCCATCTCCTCATGGGCTTAGGAATAGCTGAAGCAAGAGCTCACCTGCCAGCAGACAGTCCAGCCTTTCATGGCACTGGTACCTCCAAAAATCTCCTGAGACCCTCTCCAATAACCTAAAGTCCCCAGAAGATGGATAAATATTTTCTGTCCCACATTAATATACAACCACCCTCCAGAGAGATAGTAGGGCTTCCTACCTCTAGATCAGTGAGAAATAACTCCTTACTTTGCACCTAGTTTCTGGTAAGGAGCAGGTTGTGGAGTCCCATCAAGTCAGCCATAGAGAGTGACATTTCTAAAAGCTTGAGAGTCCCACTCTAACCAGCTGTAGATAAGGTGCTTTCCATTAAGCCCAGCTGATGCTGGAAAGTGCTGAAGACACAAACTTGTTCTGCAAATATTTCAACCCCGTTAACAACTCTTGTGTACAGACTCCCCGTGGTTTCAGGGGATGTTGTTTTCTCAGCTTAAAGCCCTGAGTAACTTTTATGGATCCTTGTTTATTGCATTTCAGCTATAGCTGCATTTCTGGAGTGGATGAGAACCATGCAAGATATCAAACTAATCAAATTTGACTTCATCAGAGTCAACATTTACACTCTTTTTTTTGGGGGGGGGGTTAATTACCTGTTGAAGAAATTATGGTGAACAGCTCCTTCAAAGACGGCAGGATGGCTGAGGTCTGAGTCCTCCAGATCCTCTGCAGCAGACCACTCACTTTGTTCACCTGCTCCAAAAACTCCATGATCTCATCTTCCCCATCAGAGACACACTGGAACTGCCCGATGCACCTGATCAGCTGCTGACAAAACAAGACCTGGTGTTTTCCCGTGGGAATGCACTGAGGATGTTGGGTTAAGAGTTTGCTGATCTTCGCACACTGCTTGGGGCTGGGCCTCTCACAGACTTTCCGGAGCACCTCAATCCTCAATAAACTGAAGATGCTGTTTGCTGATGGGCTTTCCAAGACAAACTGTAGTCCTAACTGGATATAATCAAGTACATAATGGCTTCTCTTCCCCAGAGGTCCATAGCCTTCTTGGAGGAGAAAGCAGGAAGCGGACATTGAAGAACTCCTCAAATTCCTCCGGGTGGTAGTGGCCGTAGACCTCCAAAACCTCCTTCCCGATCTCTCTTTTATACTTGGTGTCCCCGGTGAGATAAAGCTTGGTAGACAGCTCCAGCATGGACCAGCATTGCTCACTGTCCATGGGTTGTTTTGCTGCCTCAATGACACGTCTCACAAGCCCTTGCTTTACATTGTTGGGGTATGAGGACATCACCACAGCTTCCAGTATCTTATCCATCTCTGCTCCCAGCTGCTGAAAAAGAGAAAAAGGAGCAGCAGGTTAGTTCAAGCAGGATCTGCTGAGCTCTCAAGCCCTGTTTGGCAAGAGAGGTCAAACAAGCAGAGCTTGAAATCTGTCTAGGACATTTATGAAAATGATAATTCTTGTGCCCTTTTCACGGTGACATTCAGAAAAGTTTCCACTCTGGTGATGTTTGACGGAGACTAAAGTCCCCAGACTGAATGAACACACTAAAAGACAGAACTTCCTCAGACTAATCACACATTGGAGTGGTTTTGTCTTGGAAACAACCAGCTACAGTCTTGCACTTGTCCCTCTTCTTGATGGATTCAGCAAATCAAGATGGTGCCCCATGCATCACAAAATCCAGTCCCCACTAGAGACAGCCTGCCATAGATCCACAGAGGGGATGAGTGGGGAATTAGAGGAGCCAAGGACTTCCACCGGTGTCTGCTGGCTCAGGTGCTCTCAAGAGGGGCAAAGATGCTCCCAATTATTATCGTCACACTCAAGGAAGGAGAGAAAAGCCTTGGGAAGCAGAGATGGGATTGCAGCGTCTCCGTGCAATAGCAGGGTGTGCATTTGATGTTCACACCGTGCTGCCAGCAACCCCGGCTGAGTGGTGCAGTCTTGGCTGCTCCTCAGGGATCTGCCACATTTGTATGCAGAACCAAAGCAAGAGGGGAGAGAAACTGCAGAGTCAGGCAAAGTTCCCCATTCGTCACGGTCCAAATTCACCAGAAATAAAGCGTTAGAGGAGAGAGTGCTTAAAAAAACCCCCTAGGGATTTCCCTGGAAGAGCTCAGAACAACATTTATAACCACATGTTGGATGCACCACTGCACCAGAAACCCCCTCACAGAGTGATAAAATTAGACAGCCAGGATTGAACGTTCACAGCCCAGAGGCCAATAACCGTGTCCTGGGCTGCACCCAGAGCAGCGTGGGCAGCAGGTGGAGGGAGGGGATTCTGCCCCTCTGCTCCGCTCTCCTCAGACCCCACCTGCAGTGCTGCCTCCAGTGCTGGGGCCACCAACAGCACAAGGACATGGAGCTACTGGAGCCAGTGCAGAGGAGGCCACCAGGATGATGCCGCTGGAGCAGCTCTGCTGTGAGGACAGGCTGAGAGAGTTGGGGCTGTTCAGCTTGGAGAAGAGAAAGCTCCAGGGAGACCTTCTAGTGGTCTCCCAGTACCTGAAGGGGCTCCAGGACAGGAAAGCTGGGGAGAGACTTTGTCCAAGGGCAGGGAGTGAGAGAACAAGGGGTGATGGCTTGAAAGTGTCAGAGGGGAGATGGAGCTGAGATGTGAGGAAGAAATTCTTTAGTGTGAAGGTGTTGAGACAGTGTCCCAGGTTGGCCAGAGAAGCTGTGGCTGCTCCTCCCTGGCAGTGTTGAAGGCCAGGTTGGATGATGCTTTGAGCAACCTGGTCTAGTGGAAGGTGTCCCTGCTGATGGCAGGGGGGTTGGAACTGGATGAGCTTTAAGGTCCCTTCCAACCCAAACCACTCTATGATTCTATGACATTAAGATCTTGAAGACAGGGAGAACCACTTGAGTTGACCTTGTGGTGGACGTTCCATATGTTCCTCACCAACAAAGAACTTTACAGTACCAGGCTGGGCTTTGGGTAAAACAGTCCCACCTACATCTCTCTAACTACCCTGGTGTAAGCAGGAAGGGACAAACAAGCCCATGTTTCTGTTGTATATCAAGGTACACCAAGCTGCTCCCTGGGTGTGGGCCAGACAAACCCAGGATGGAAGATGCTAGCCAGGAAGCCCTTAAGAAAGAGGAATTTATGATATATATGACAATCTTTCAACTACATTAAAATGACATTCAAGTTGCTTTCTAATACATAATAATAAATATTACAGTCTTAAAACTACACGAAAAGAGCATTCTACACTAAAAGATCATTCACATGTCAAAGGTTAGGAATCAAGATGACTAATTCCACCCCAGCACAGCTCCAGATGCTTTCAGAGAGAGATTATTTAAAGGATCTCATATTAGCTTCTTTATTTCACCCCCAGGACCTGCTTGGAGAATGAATCAGGCTTTGCAGAGAAGAATGCTGTTGTCTGTAAGATCACTGACTCGTTCGTTGTAGAAATTGGAAGTGTGCCATGAATAACCCAGAGAACTGCAGGAGAGGGAAGGACAGTTTCACTGCTGGGCAGTCAAATGCTGCCTTGGACATCTCCCTGGCTCTCCTCTGTTCAATACTGAAATAAAGTGACTAAATATTCAGATAATCAAGCTTCTATAATGAGTTCTCCTGAAGTGGGACAATCTGCACTTCAGCTTCCTCACTGGCAATAAAAAGTTGGGAGGATCGGCTCATAACTGCTTGTAAAGAGAACCAAGTTCCTGGAACACATGAGGATGCTGTAGAAGGTCAAAGTGTTAATTATTAATCTGAAGAGCTGCTTTGAGGTTCCCATCTGTTACACAGCTCACATAAAGCAGGAAGTACACAATGTGAGCTTCGCAGTGAAGAAGAAAAGATCACATAAAATGGCAAAACTGTTCTGCTCCCTCAGTGAACAAGTGGCAGGAGCAACGTGGGTAAAATCACAGGATCAGGAGGGAAGGGACCTTCAAAGGTCTCTAGTCCAACCCCTGCACAAAGCTGAAATCAAACCAAGATGCTCAGGGACTTGTCCATTTAGGTCTTGAAAACATCCCAGGATGGAGATCATACAACCATCCTGGGCAACCTGCCCCAGTGCCTAATTAGCTCATAGTGGGAAGTTTTTCTCCATATCCAGTGGGAAGCTCTTGTTTCAGTTTATGTCTGGGGTTTTTTTCTCATTTTCCTGCCAAACATGTCCGTGAAAAGCCTGGATCCATCTCCTGGACAACCTTCTTGTAGGTGCCGGGGGGCTGCTACTAGGCAGTCCCCATCCTTCACCGATGTAAGATGTTAGTACATCTCAGGTGAGTCCATGCTGGGTCAGTCCATGACAGGTGAGTCCATCCTAGATGCAGGACTTTGCATTTGTCTTTGCTGAATTCCACAAGGTTCTTGTCAGCCCCATATGGGGCTTGTCCTGATCCCCCCATATGGCAGCCCTGTCCTCAAGTGTATTGACTGTTCCCCAAAGTTTAATGTCACTCATAAATTTGATGAGGTGAATTTCATCTCCTCCTCCAGGTTATTGATAAAAATATTAAAAAGGAAAGGCCCCAGGATAGTTCCAGACAGTTTCCTACACAATTAGAAGTTCACCCATCTAGACTGCAGTTCCTCTTGTATCTTCGATACAAGGATGCTGCAGGACATAATCTCAAAAATCTTATTGAAGTCAAAGAAGACAACATCCACTACTCTCCCCTCATCCATAGATCTACCAGTCCATCCTTAAAGACCATCACATAGGTCAAGCATGATTTACCCTTGGTAAATGAATGCTGGTCATTCCCAGTCACCTCCTCCTTCATATGCCAAGACACAGCTTCCAAGAGGATGTGCTCTGTGATCATCCCAAGAACTGAAGGGAGCCTGACAAAACTACATTCTCAGATAATCATTGGTCCCCTCCAACCCAAACCATTCTATGATTCTATAATCCTTCTTGACTTTGTGAAGAAGTGCTAGAGAGGAAGATGTGCTTTGGAAGAGGGAGGGATGCCTTTCTATCTCATCCTTGTCACGCAGATGCTCAGCCCTACAAAACTGTCCTGAAGACACTCTTCATTCCACCTAGCTGATCCATGAGTGTTGATGGCAGTTGGTATCACACACTGCATTCACAACTACACATCAGGGTCTACAGTGCTTTCTCCCATGCCTCTTCAAATTAAAAAGGGTGCTGTGAAAGAAAGCAGCCCTTGCTCCAGACTTAAATTCCAACTAAAGCTACAAATAAAATTAAGTATTTTATCAACGTTCACAACAGGGGTTGCTGACCAGGAGATGTGTCCCTGTAAGGACAGGTGACCCAACCATGCTCTGGAAACCAGAGAGGGTAAAGGAAGATAAGCAAAGAACAGCATCAACGTGCTGTAGCTTCAGTCTCCAAACCAAGTAAACTGCAAGAAAAAAAAAACCCCAAAAACCAACCTCAGGATGAATCACAGAATCCCAGAATTGCCTCAATTGGAAAAGCCCTTTAAGTTCATCGAGTCCCATCATTAACCTCACACTGACAAGTCCCCAACTAACCCATGTCCCTCAGCACTGTGTCTACACGACTCTTCAGTCCCTCCAGGGATGGGGACTCCACCACTGCCCTGGGCAACCCCTTCCAATGCCTCAGAACCCTTTCAGCAAAGAAATTCTTCCTCACATCCAATCTCAATTGCCCTTGGAGCAACTTGAAGCCATTTCCTCTTGTCCTATCAAAAAGTCACCTTGGGCTTTGCTTGGGTCTAATCTTCATAATCTATACTGTTTAGAGGTGTCTTTACATTTCTCTTCTGCCTGTGTTTTATCTTTAATTAGGATTAATTTCAATTGGAGTTTATGCAATTACTGCTAAATCAATTCATTCCCCCATCCCTGCTAGCAGCAGATTTCCAGTAAAAGCTCCTCAGTATTTTTTGCAGAATGAGGTATCAGTTCCCATACCCCAGATCTCACAAAGCTCAGAAAACACAGCTCTGAGATGAACCCTACTTTTAGGAAATCTTGGTAATAAGTTCAGCACATTTCCTACAATGGTTTGATAAATACCACTAAAGGAGGAAAAAAAACCCCATCACTCAGAGACAGACTGATAAATAAAGTGATTTGCTTCTTACAAAGAAGAAGAAGAAGAAAATATGATCTACTTCCCTGAATTCTCTGGAGCTCTGGAAGTGCAGAAACGAGATTCACCTTTTATTGTCCTTAACTCAAATGGTTTCTTTTATGTCAGCCAAGACATCGCTGCTATTCTTGCTGCATCCTCCAGGCAATTAGGGCTCAATCCTGCAGCACGCTGAGCTGCTGCAGTACAGCAGTGAGCACACAGTGCCCTGACGGGGCACAAAATACTGCACAGAAATAATTGTATTCTCGCCAATTTCGACAAAATTCACCAGGACTTGTTATACAACTTCTTAAAAGCAGCAGTGTCTGTTGTCACACAGCTCCCCAGGTCTGTTTTCCAGGAACATCATAGTAATTGTGTTCTAATGATTTTTTTGCAGGAACAAAAGTCCCCTTAATTCATAGGCAAAGGGGATTTTTTTGGTCCGAAAAAATCATCCAGCCAAGGAGGGGAAACCACAGCCTGCATCCCCAGTACCAATACAGGCTGGGGGAGGAAGGGATGGAGAGCAGCCCTGAGGAGAAGGACTTGGGGTGCTGGGGAATGAGAAGCCCAACAGGAGGCGGCAACGTGCGCTGGCAGCCCAGAGGCCAATAACCGTGTCCTGGGCTGCACCCAGAGCAGCGTGGGCAGCAGGTGGAGGGAGGGGATTCTGCCCCTCTGCTCCGCTCTCCTGAGACCCCACCTGCAGTGCTGCCTCCAGTGCTGGGGCCACCAACAGCACAAGGACATGGAGCTACTGGAGCCAGTGCAGAGGAGGCCACCAGGATGATGCCAGGGCTGGAGCAGCTCTGCTGTGAGGACAGGCTGAGAGAGTTGGGGCTGTTGAGCCTGGAGAAGAGAAGGTTCCGGGGAGACCTTCTAGTGGCCTTTCCATATTTGAAGGGGGCCTATAAGAAAGATGGTGACAAAATTTTTAGCAGAGCCTATAGTGATAGGACAAGGGATAATGGTTTTAAACTAAAAGAAGAGAGATTTAAAATAGATATGAGGAAGAAATTTTTTATTATATGGGTGGTGAAACCCTGGCCCAGGTTGCCCAGAGAGGTGGTTGTAGCCCCATCGCTGGAAACATTCAAGGTCAGGTTGGACAGGGCTTTGAGCAACCTGATCTGGCTGAAGATGTCCCTGCGCACTGCAGGGAGGGGTTGGACTAGGTGACCTTTAAATATCCCTTCTAACCATTCTGTGATTCGATGTGTCTATGATCATTACCACACCCAACAGATACAGCCTGGCCAGTAGGCATTGGACAGTCAGAGTCACTCTTATCACGTCCCTATGACTATTTTTCTAAAAGACTAAAAAGCCTCTAAACAACAAGGAAGAAACTGCAATTTTCCTACAGAGTTGGAAATCATCAAACCAAGGCCACTGCTGGGCCCTCATCCATGCTACTGCACCTCCTACTTCTGCCTCCCCATGATCTAGTATAATTTACACATCTGGTTATACTCTTCATTTAGCTGAGATCTAAATGACCTTAATTAATGTAAGTGATGCGATTCCAATTCAATGATCTTCTGTGTATGCATCAAGCACTCACAGAGACTTAATGCTGCGGTCTCTATCTCACATCCTCCCAATGACACACTTCACAGAACCATAGAATCACCTGGTTGGAAAAGACCTTTGAGATCATCGAGTCCAACTGTACCTGTCCACTCCTAAACCAGATCTCTGAGCACCTCATCTACCCATCTTTTAAATACCACCAGGGATGGGGACTCAACCACATCCCTGGACAGCCTGTTCCAGTGCCTGAGAACCCTTTAGGTGAAGAAGTATTTCCTGACATCCAACCTGAACCTCCCCTGGCAAAACTTAAGGCCATTTCCTCTTGTTCTGCCACTGGTTACATGGGAGAAAAGACACACACCTGCCT
>NW_010308663.1:0-385 GCF_000700745.2 Antrostomus carolinensis
GAGCAAACAGGAGGCTGCAGTTAAAGAGCTGAGGAAAGATGTTTCCTCTATTGAGCTTTCGGGTTTGTGTTGTTGGGGTTTTTTTTTTTCTTTCCTCTTATTTTGTCATTTGCAAGAGCTCTCGTTATACACTTCCTGAGCAAAAACCTGCCTCCCCTGCAATCACAGCAACACTCCCAGCCACTTGATTCCTCCTCCCCCCCCAATATTGAAACAGCACGTTAGAAATGCGATTACAGCATCCATCACATTTAAGCACATAAATCCCATTAAGCACTGGAGTAACCATACTCATGCAAGTCTCCTGAATCATGCAGCTCAAGTTTCCAGAACAATTGAGGATATTAAATCATACCTCAGGACCAGAGCAATCTTATATCCTGCT
>NW_010308663.1:425-58053 GCF_000700745.2 Antrostomus carolinensis
TCTCGGGTGTCATGCTACGCTAAAGGGCTCTTTCTGATAAAACAGAAGTCTCTGGGCCTGCGAGCTCTGGCTCAAAGCAGGGCACACCAAAGGGAGCTGAAGGTTTTTGTAAGTGACAGTAATGAAACCCTGCAGCTGCTGCGTGTTGAGGGTGTGCGTTAACTGGTGAATGTCACTGCTGTAATGGCAAGGCTTAAATTTCAGCTCACTTGGTGTAATTTTATGTCTTCCCTGTGCAGCTGATGCTGCCCTGAGAATGGTTAGAAGGTGGGGTTTTCCTCTGAGAAATAAGAAGGGTAGGGACACAGATTAAAAAACAGCAACCTTGGCAAGACATTTTTAGACTCGTTAAATGTATTCTGCTATCATTTTACCACTGAGCTTCAAAGAAAAGTATCTACAGAGCAAGCAGAAAGGCTCCAAGGAACTTGATTGACAAGGGCATTTTGGTAATGGTTCCAGCTCAGGAATTCTACATGGGATCTCCCACCTAGGTCCAATCATCAGCTCCAACAGCCGCTCCCAGCACCCTGCCAGACCTCATGCTGTGTGCAGAAGGAGACATAACCATCTGGCTTGTATACCGTGTCCCCATGTACCAGTCTGAAATCCCCGCCGTATCACCAGTGGGTACGTATTTGAGAAGGCTGACTTTCAGCTTTCTCAGAAGTGCAGCAGCAGAACGGTGATAGATCCTGGCTTTGACGTAAGGGAACAGTGGCTGGACCTTGATTGCAAAAAGAGTTCCTGTGACTCTTTAGATAGGATAGCTCAGCTGCTCACTGCCGTCTGGGAAGTGCTTGTTGGCACGACACTGAGCAACTTCATACTAAAATGTTTTCTCTCTCCCCTGAGCTAGAACTCACATGTGCTGCTTTTCTCTCAGAGACATGCAGGTAGTACCAGCGGTTACAAGGCCATTTGAGGATTCGTTGCATTCCTTTCTGTGTCTCTCTGTGGTGCATTTGAAGACTGTTTCCTCCATTTGGAAAATAAGAAGTAGTTTGGTATTCCCTTCCTCTCCTCCATATTGCTTCACTCCTGGACTTTCTTTCCAACAACTATTCCTTCAGCCAAGCAGAGGGGAATTTTACAGCTTTTTCCAGTACTCTATCTATAGATAGGATTTTTTTTTTCTCTCCAATTTTTTGTTATAAAATGACATTTCTTCAGTGACTAAGAACTACTGGAGATATTTCTCAAATATAAAGCTTGATTTATGACTTCAGGCTGGTGACAGGCTTAGTTTGACTGCTGGGTCATGCAAGCTCCCATGTCACCAGCTGGGTGGTATTAAGGCTGCTGGGACTGCTCCACAGCTCATTGGGCTGCAATCCCATCATGGGACATATCTCTGGATGCCCAACAGCTGCAATGCAGGGATGCATAAAGAAACATGCAATCTCTAACCTTTCTCCTCCACAAGACAGTGTTAGATAGTGTGGCTTAAAAGTATTATTTGGAGATCTGTGTGTTGACAGAAACAAGCAGTGCAAAACTGATACATGATGAACACTTACTGCCTTACAACTGTTCAGTTTTAGAAACAGAAGACACAGAAGGAATTTCCTGGAGCTGGGCAAGGGGGAGAAGGAGACATCTCTCCTTTATGTATTATTGTGAAGGAAATACATATTATTATGTATTATTATGAAGGAAAGCAAGAAAGCAAGTTTTTTTGTCTAGCCTTTTTGTTGTTAGCCTTTGGACCCAATAATTTCCAGATAGTTGAGTTAATTTTGTTCTAGTCTCCACCTCCTCCTCTTTCTGTATCAAAGTTCTTGAAAGCACAGATATTTTATGTGCACCAGCTGAACTCAGAAGTTAAAAGTGCCATCTCCTACCTACTTTCTCTCATCACCTCAGTATTTAATAAGCACCCACCACTCAGTTACTGTTGTCATTGGGACAATTGTTAAGCCAGGTTACAATCACAGACTTTCACTCACATTATATATGTGGAAACAACTCAGCATAAGAGAGCAAAAGCAGCATGAAAATCTGTTGGGTTTTTTTTGTAGTGGGACATATTCTTACTTGACTTGGAGCACCACAGGCCTTTGTTAAACTACTGTATAGAGGAATAAAGCCAACCTAAATCATGTTTCCCCAGCACTCTTAGGGGCTGATGGGAATTATTTGCACAGGCTCTCCCACATACTAGACTCTCAAGGACAAGATACTTACATTGCAGGAGGCTTTTCCACTCCCCATCTGCCATTAGATGGCAGCAACTGAATGCAGAATGAGGGCATACAGCTCTGCAAGTCCTGTTTATCCCCCGGTTTGTGCAGGGATTTCAAGCTTTTCATTTCTAGGTCAATGGTTCAAATCTGTCCCAGGTCAGGACGGGCCAGAGATCTTTATAATCTGACAGCTGCTCAGCATCTTGTGCGGGTTTCCGTTTCTGATCTTGTGGACGAGTGCCCATCTCATTGCTGGCACTAATTGGCACCCCTGCTTGACACACCAACAAAGAGGCGGAAGATGCTCCAAAAAGACTGAATTCTACTCCCTGCACTCCAGATGATTCGACAAAGGGGAGCACTCATCTTTGTGCACAAGTCTGCCCTTGGTAATGAAGCCAGAAGAATGTGTTGGCTCTGTTCCTCCTGTAAGCGATTAACTGCCCAAAATGATCTCATTCCGGACAGGAGGGTGACAGTTGGGGTCTATCAGCAGATAAAATTAATTTGTTATTAATTTGAGATATGATATTCAGATAGACTAGCGATGGCACAATGAAATCCCATCAAACATGAAATCCCATCAAACATGTTGTAACACCTATGTTATTTACAGCCTGTATAACTGCAGGGACAAACTCCATCCAGAACTGCCTTACAAGGTGACCTAATTTGGAAAAGAAAACAGATACAGAATTTTCTCACATTAGAAGATACCTCACTGTGACTCCTTCCCCTACAAGTTTAAAACCCTATGAGGGACTGGAGCAACTGATATTCTCCAGAGAAACTTGTGAGATAAGAAATGAGCCTAGCAAGCATGTGATTGTGATATAGTTCAAGCCTGTGTTGTGCATCACTCAGCTTTTTCTGTTAAGATTTGAGGAGCATGTAACTACGTAAATCCCTTTGGGCAGCTGGGCACTCCTCCAGCGCACAGATTTCCCTTGCTGTTAATGAATCAGCCTCTTTTGCTAACTTACCTCCAAAGCTCATTTACTTGGAAACCAAGGGAGCTTAGGGAACAGGGTTCTCTCCGTGCATAACAATGACCTATTTTAGATACTTCTCCTCACTCGGTCATGGAGAAGGGGCAGCAAGAGAGAGTGCTTCTATCCAAGAGGCATTTCCTGGAATCGGTCCTAAACAATGCCTGGCCATTTCCATTTTGAGACCTGACATTTCATGGTGCCAATGCCTCCACACAACAGAAAATGCCAGTGTGAGCCAGGGATGGGATCCAGCTGCTTCATTCCAAGGACACACACCCAAGCCCTCTGCATATGTGGTTATTATTCTCACAAACAGCCCCCTTCCCACAGAAACTGATAAAACAGAATGGGAACACTTCACAACACTCCCAGAGCAGGATGGCAAATGAGACCATGGGCATATTTTCCACCTCTGGGCACGTTTACATTGCTGGGCTTCCTTTGGTATCATGAGCAATTCAGTAAGGGAAACAGACGTGCATTAGGGAATCTGTCCTTCCTCACCACGTGCTGCATTGCTAGACTGCTATCCACACTGGATTAATGGCATAGCTTTGTATGATCACAGGAAAGCTGCACCTGGTACCCCAAAAGAGAATGCTTGGAAACAGGAAATGTTTAATGTGCCATCTTGTCTCTGAGATGTGACCTGCTGCCTGAGCCCAGGAAGAAGCCAAACACTGTGGTTTTCCCACAGTTAGTGTCCTGAGGCAAAATGAGAGGAACAAACACATTATAATGCATTCATTTTGTATTATATTTAACACAAACCCCAAACCTCACCAGTCTAAGTACAACGCTCAGATCCCAGACTGGAACCCTGTAGTTCCAGTCCATCTGTGGTCGATACCTTGCAGGGACAGAAAGGACCACTGTCCTGTCTGACTCAAAAGACATAGCATATCTTTAGATTAACTTCTGGTTGAACTGCACCATTTCTGTTAGAAAAGTACCCGACCTACAAAAAAAACAGATAGTGGTGGAGGAGAATCAGCCACAGGGGTTAAGAACTCATCCAGTACGCACTTCTTTATGAGGCTGAATTTGATCAGTTTCATCTTCCAGCCCCTGAATGCAATTACATCTTTGTGACTATATAAGCTTGTTTGCAAACTGCCCTTTTCTTTCTTGTGGTTCTCCTCAAGTCCCTCACCTTTAGGCAAGCAGATCAGCTTCCACTCACTGATGTGGCACTCCTCAAAACTTACCTCAATTCACTAACATCTTCCCAAATATTGTGAATGGTGCCCAATATTGGGCAGTAGTGCTGAATCCAGAGAGAACTGAACCTATCTGCACCAGCAGAAGACTTTGTTTGTCAATCCAGTGACCATTCTAGCCCATCTAGACCGCTAAAGACCAGCACATTGGCCCGTGGGTTTTCATAACTAAAATGCTGGGTGGTTCCATGTACAACAGGAGACTATCAGTGTATTACAGAGTCACTGTCAGCCAGTCAATAGGTTACTGCCTGTAACCTGTCAACCTAACTGGATACTAGGTTAATTTGAAGGCACCTGTTTTTTCTTAAATAAATGTTCACTGCTGCTAATTACACAGTTATTTTCATTCATGAGTCACCTCTAAGCGCTTCCTTTATTTTGACTAATAACACTATCAGTTCTCTTAAACAGTGACACATAGCACAACCTTTTTCCTGCTCTTCTGGAATATCTCTATTCTTTGCTGCCCCCACAGGGTCCATTTCTCACCATCACTGACAACTAAGGCTACTGATTAAGAGAGGCGTGGGGAGGACACACAGAAATCAGAGTTTACCTAGCTACTAAGAAGTAGATACTCAGTCTGCTTCTTCTTCCAAATCTACTAATGGCAACACCAAACATGCTCTGTTTCAGGGAATCATCCTCCTGACCCCTGAAAATTCAGGAAGATATGGTGAGACTGATATGGTAAGACTGGGGCACACACCAGTGCATCTCTGACAACACCCTCAAATATTATGCTCTTTACTCAGCCAACCCTTGGTCGCTTGAATGAGCAACATATTACCATTGCTGTAGAACAGACATACAGAATTGTTATAGATTCCCTTTTAAGAGCAGAATCCGTAGCAGGGAAGATGTATTAGTAGCATGAGAATAATAGAGACAGTAATTCCTTCTCTCCAAGCATCCTTGAGCAATTTACAGGCTTCCCCAAGCAGATTGTTTCTGAAAAGAAGATAAGTGTTACATAAATGTCCTGATTCTGCAGTTATTAGGCCCAAAAAGGCAGGTTATGGATCCAGACTCAGTCTCCTTCAAACTGCAGGACAGCACAAATACAGAGTTTTTATTTCTCCCCATCAATTACTACACACTCACATGCTTCTTCCCTGGGTTGCACAACCAGCTGGAGGTCTGCACACCTGCAAACTCTTGCTCACAGTAACATTTATTTGTGCAAGCCCAAATCTGACAAACTCTCCTTACTGAAAACCACCAGAGCAACTTTTTTCAGCGCTTTTAGTTCTATTTCAGTCATGACTTTTCTCCTTTTTCTCCCACACATCAAGTAAAGCACCAAGTTCCCTCTAGTTTCTTTTCCCCATCAGTGTATTTTCCTCCACAGGCAGAAAGGGACGAACACTAAAGTCCTGGGCAGAGCTCATCCTTAGCCTCTGCAGCACTGCTCAGAGCATCTCATCTACAGGAAAAGGGAAATGAGAGGAAAAACTTGTGTCCCTGCTCTGCAGCTGAGCTGCAGCTTGTCAGCCTTTTCACGTATTAAGTAGGTTTGCAGCTGCCTCTTACAGCTCTGCAACAGAGGCTGATCAGGTTCATTTGGGGCCATGCCAGGCTCTCCTAAAAAAAAAAAAAAAAAAGTATTTATTTATAACTGGCTTGTGAGATGGAAAACTGGTTTCTATATTTAATGGAAAGTGCTCCCAGCAGATTAACCCTGGCAGTATTGAGCTTTGGGGACTTGATGGGTTCTTTTTTGAGTATGAGCTACTACACTTACCATGTTTCTAAGTCTAATCCTCCACACATTTAGGGTCTGATAGCACAATTATTTACTGTTTAGAGAGGGGATAATGTATTCTCAACCCCTCAGAAGAACCAAACTTAGAATCATACGGTCTGGAGGAAAGGAAGACAGGAACTTCCAAGGTTTTGCAGAGTCTTATTTTAATTTTGAAAAAGAAAATTAGTGTTTGAGTACACTTTTGATGCTGTGTGCTGCAGCCATAGGTACCACATGAACCTATGATACCACAGGAAGACCACTCCTGCCTTTTGAAGCCAAATTCACAGGCACATTCCTATCTAAATAACAAGATCAGAAACATTGCATCAGATCTTTTGGGGGATGCACACTTCAAAGTAGGTTTGTCTAAGTTTTTTCCCATGGCTGGAAAGTCACTAGATGCATCCAGCCAGGTAATGCAGAAGCTGCGATGTCCATGTGTGGACAACATCTGGATGCCGGCAGACACTTTGCTTACAGCCGCTTCTGGAGCTGCCTTACCAATGCAATGCAGCATCTCTGGAATCAGCCTTCTGCCACCATAGCACAGAGGCACAAAACACTTGGAGAGAAGGGTTGTCAGACATGGGTGCAAAGTGCAGGAATAAAGCTCATTATGCAGTTAACATCCCAGCTCCAACCTGGGTAAATTACATTCTTCAAATTTGCATTTCCATTACTTCTTCAAAGGTATGCAGTGCCTGATGTCTCTACCCTGTTGTGAACTGCTGTCCCAGGCTGTGAAAAAGCACTGCTGTAACATTCAGTCCCAGACATGGGTACATTCCAGGAGCAGGGGACACTATTTCTGTGTATTTCCTTCTACCCAGACCAGCTGAGCTTATTTTGAACCTGACTTTCTATTTGTGAAAGACTTTGGGGATACTTGGCTAAAAAGTATACCCAGATCACCCTTTACAACTTGGGTTGCGTTCCCCTTGTGGTACACGTAAGGAAACTGAGACACATGGAGTTCTATTTAACTTAGGCAAAGCTACAGACATATCAGCAGAAGACTCCAAGCAGAAAAAACACTTTCCTTGTTTAAACTCTGTAATTCCTAGATTGTATCACCTTCCATTACTCCCTGATCTCGTCTTGTCCAGTCCCTTCTCCCCAATAGCAAGTAACATCTTTCCAGGCTCAGACTCCAACTTGGAATGTTCATATGTGCAAGGAGATCTCATCCTGACATGGTGAGCCCAGACACACCATCAAACTGGCTTAGAAATCTGGTTACATACAAGTATATATATGTAACATTACAACACCGGAGACAAATATTATTCTAGGAAATCCTGTCTTTCCATTTGCAGCAGGAACAAAGGGAAAAGAAAGTCTGTTCTTGCTTACATGCCACCACTCATTTTGTGTGTGGTAATGCTCAGTTCCTGAATAGAAGTGCATGTGTCAGTTTTGTAAGAGTGGGTCAAGAGCCCACGTGCTGCCTCCAAGTCTCATACCAACATGCTGAGAGTAGCCATCACGTGCCTTGGCTTTTGAGGAATCTGTACCCTCAATATTACCCAAACCTCTCTGTGCCTGTGGCCATAAACAGAACTATTGCTTCCTTCTATTAGCTGAGTGGTTCATATTAGATTCAAAGCCCTTCTGTTACCGAAACAATGAGAAGTCATAGCATATGATATATGCTAAATAGCTATTTAAACTGTTTACCAAAAGCTTTGATGTGACTGTGAAGGATACTGGCACTGCTGCACACTTCAGAGGCAGCATGGTCCAGCTGTTGAAAAAGAAAGCTTGGCTTGGAGGAGGCAAGGCAAAGCTTACATTTACATGTGCTGCTAGTTTGCACAGCATTTTAGTCTCCTGTATCTCAGTCTTCTCATTTACGCTACCAGAATAATTACAATTAACAATTGAGCATGTTCTGTGGAAAAGCTTTCTTAAACACTTGGGTGAAAAAAGCTGCAGACACATGAGAGATTGCATTTATGGATTTTTATTCCATTAGTAACTAGCTTCTGCCACAAATAGGACCCAAACCAGCTTTGATATCTTAAGGCGAGATCTATTTATGTATCTATGCACTAAGCAAAAAACCAGAGTCCTTCAAATGATAGAGAAAGAGGTTTCTCTGTTTGGAGATCCTGGCTAATAATGAGAACCAATCTGCTGAGCACCATGTGTTTCATACTGCCCTGTGCCACAGGAGAGAGACACTCTGGTGAATGGACCCTGCCCTGCCTGGAAACTCTGAACTGGCAGCAAAGTGGTTCGGAGTAATGAGAACCATAATAGGTATGTGGGCCCTGAGCTTTCCATATTTGTGACCATCTGTTTGGAGCCTGCGGCAGTGATGTTAGTAGTACATTACATCTTGTGATCTGCTCTGTAATAAGCAGCCTGAACGGACAGTGACATTAAGACTGGGAGGGGGAGAATGTTTTGCAGCATGCAGTTGGGGATGAAGGTAATAATTTAATGAGCTTATGGAGAATTTGCACCCTCCCAGAAAACTCTGGCTGTGAATCGGCATTAAAACAACTTCCTTCCCATCTATAAGACAAGGGGACTATCACTCTTAACTGAACAAATACCAGGTCACAAAGCTAAAAAAAAAAAAAAAAAGGACCAAAAAGTCTTGTACAGGTGCAAAAAAGATAAATCTCCTTACTTTCTGAATCACCATATAATCAAATATTTTTCATTAACTTGTGCTGAGAGAGCCCTTCAAAAGTCCTTTGCAGTTTTTTCAAGCAAGCTAGCTTAAAAAAAAAAAAAGGGTAAATGCTTCAACCTTACTTCCACAAACAGAGCACCTCCTAAAACATCTCTTTAATACTGCAGACAGTCGCTATCTTGTTACTGCCAAAACCTAGCTATGTCTGCAGATGAACTATAAGCCTCCCTTCTCCTCTCTTGCCCTCTTAAACATCCATTGGGAATTTTTGGTTTATTTTGTTGTCATTAATATACTAGTTTAACTATCTATGCTGCAATGCTAACAAGCACCCAGAAAGACACAGGAAATTGCACTTCAGCTTAAGAAGAGCTTTCAAACTACAGAGATAATGAAGCATTAGGTCAGCATGCCTCCAATAAAGGAGATCTTTAAAGGCATAAACATCTACACACAGGCAGCTACAGCAGAGGATGGATGAGATGGCTTTCAGAGTTCCATTCCCACTCTACTGTTTGCTAACTAGCTATGATAAATATTGACTAGTTACCTCTTGAAAGTAACAAACTATCAACACTTGGAGATACATCCTTGAGTATTTTATAAATTGCAGTTGACTGCATTTCTTATTCTAGGACACGCAATTGAGTTTACTGAGCTACTGCACATCAGCTGAGCTACATAAATCTCTGCCTTGCACAGATAAGAAGGGAAGTGTGAGCTGTGATCACTGCCAGCCCAGCATAATTTGACTGATGTCTAAAGCCCCTGACTGCACACATCAAAATTAAAACAGGCTGGATCAAATCCATTAAACATTAGGCAGGTAAGAGAGTCAGGAGGCAATTCAATTCCAATCCATCTTAAATACTTCTCTTTAGTTGGGAACCAGTTAAACTGCTTATCTTTCTCTGCTGACTACAGAAGGAATCTGCCTTAAACACTGAATTTTAAAGGCCAGTAACCAGACAATATGAATCTTAGAAAAAATATTCAGCATTAAACAAAGCCTAGCGTCACTGCCCACCTCTCTGCTCATACATGAGGAAGGCTGTTACCACAGATGACAGTGACCACAACAGCCAAGTGGCTTCTGGGTTTGGCAGAGCCCGTGCCTGTGGACCGAGTTGGGTTTCTTCTCATCTCGTTAACAATTACTTTGGCATAACTACTTATCTCAGCATTGCAGCTATGCAGGGAGGTTTGCATTTCACAGCAACACTGTGAGAGCTGCTCAAGGCAAATCTGTCCAGCATTTGCCTGCATTAAAACCTTAATCCTGAAAGTCTGCACAGTAAGTGCCTCAGCTCTCTAGGTCTAGTGCATGCGCCAATGGATGCTGTGCGAGGAGACACTGAAATCTGAGTGTTAAGTATTCATTTCCCTGTGCTGACAATGTTAAATCCAAAGATCCTTTTAGAGCAAGGAAAAAATAAAGTATACAATGAGATATACTGATATGGTTTGGTAGAGTTTGCCAAAGTAAAATATAGATCACTTCGTCTTCCTCGTCCCCTAGCTGTTTTGCTTGCCAGTATCTGCCCAGCAATCTGCCCTGCTCCAGAAAGGAGAAAGTTCTCTACCTCTGCCTACTGGAGAGTCCATCCTCTCCAGAAGTAATACAGACACTTTCTTAAAACACTCATTTTTCAGTGTATCACTTCTCCTTCACTTATGCCCACAGAAACTAATTCTCAAGTTCAGAATTCATCAGAAGTTAAAAACACTGGAAATGGTACTAAGTTGGAACGGGGCAGATTAATGTGATTCAGTGCTGCAGAGGGCAAGCTGGATGTCAGAACGCAGAGCTGCGGTCACAGCGAGCATTGCCACACCGCAATGGGATGTGGCTCGCAGTGGCTGGGGTACAAAGCACCTCGGGCAGAGCTGCTCTGCAGCTGGTGCAGGGCTGGCTCAGCTCCCTGCGCTCCCAAGCACGCAGCTGCTGAGAGTGTGTTTTGGCAGCGTGTGTGCCTGACACACACTAAGTTTGGCCACAGTGCAGGTGCAAAAGGAAGAGGGGTGATTGCAAGAAGGAGTCCTTTTTTTCTTTCCACCTCCAACTTCTGTGTATCAACATGAAGAAGAAAAGCATCACCTTAATACAAGACTCTTCTTCGGACAGAGAAACCTGACTTGTCCCTAGGCAGGAGAAGGGATGCTGGGTAAGGCTGCCTACAGCCAGCACGCAAAGCAACTGGTTCTGGCTGAGGTCCTCGAAGTAGCACAGCCCCATAAAAGACTCTCAACCTCATCTGATCTTGTGCATTTCTCAAAACAGTGAAAGACTGCTATCTGAGGGATGTTTCTGACTACAGGGATAAATGTCCTTCAGAGAGTAAAATTCTCTATGAGTTTCCAGAAATGCTGAGCTAACATGTTAAACTACTTGTAGTGAGAACATCCAATACAGGGGATGTGCATAACACAGGAGTAGAAGATGGGGCAGGAGATCATAAAGTTTTCCCCATTGCCTGAGAGGAAGACACTGAACACAGTATTTTTAATTAGCTGCTTCTACTTAGGTCCTTAGTAAAGGGTACAAACTGAGGAACGCTTTCTTCTCCTGCCCAACCTTAGGTAAGGAGGTAAGATCAAGTTGTAAATACAATCCTGTCTTGAACCTCACCAGTCTGCACTCCTGGCTTCAACGCTAGCCACTGGCAAAAGTCCCACTGATTCCAGTGAGGCCAGAAATTGACCCCAAGATGGTCACACCTGGGGTTTTATTAAATCCATGATGAAGATTTGCTAAACTTGGAACCTGATTGTGGATCAGTTTCCAAACAACACCCATGTTTGGGGTGGCTGGAGCTGGAGTTTCAGTGCTGGCCTTTCTCCATGGAACTGAAAGCCAGAATTACGATGATGACAATAAATATTCAGCACTTCATCTTCAAAGGGCTGGGTGGATGGTTCAGTCAGCGGCTAGCTAATCAATGGCGAAATATGAACCAAGCCATCAATTATTCATACAATATCTTTGCAAGCTACATATGAAGATAGTCAATGGGGTTGATAGGTATATTTATATTTATATTTATTTTGCCCTGAATACTCTATTATTGCTAGATCCCAAAACCACAACAGTAGTGGTAATAAAAACTTTTTTTAAAGGACTGTTGTTATGACCTAGAGGTGAGCTGGAGGGGAGGTGTAAGTGGATACTCCTGAAGAGATAACTTCTTACTTTGCATGTGGCTTTCCAAGCAACACCCATGTCTCTTTTTTTTAGCCCCTCCTGCTAAGGGATTTGGCTGGAAACATCCTCATCAGCTGCACTGCCTTCTTGGCTGTTTGAGATATTTGCTTGGTGACCAGAAAGTGGCACAGAAGCGTAATTGAATGTGAACCCTTTAAAGGTCAGGCACACTCCCAGTAAATGAGCTATCAGAAAAGCCACACTTCTGAGAAGCCTGTGAGAGGAATGAACGCTTTGCAAAGCAACCAGGCTGTGAACAGAGGCACTAGGGGAGCTTATGCTCTGGTTCTTTTAAGTCTGAAGCATCTTGTCCAGAGGATTAAACTAGGTGCACAGAGAAATATAGAATGAGTATCTCAACGTACCAGAGATGCCTAGAGAAGATGCTTGCTTTCCTTCTTGGCTCAGGCAGGGGAAGTTTGCCCAAGACACACCACTACTGTTATTAAGGAGCTGATCTTGCTATGTGCTGGAGAGCTTTGGCTTTCACACTCATCAGTGACTTGAGGACATCCACTGTTTTGCAGGAACAGATCCCCTGGCAGGGTCAGGCTCTGAAGCATTTGATGTCCAGTCCTCCCTTTGCTTTTAAACATGTCGCACATCTGTTTGAAAAAGGATCAAGCTCACTCCAGGGCAAAACACCCTCAGGCATTTTTCTGCTCAGTGCAGAGAGCTATGCTTTGCATTTGCTCTTCAGTGCACCCCTGTGGAGCACCTGCTAGACTGTGGGCTGGCCTGGAGCAATCTCAAAGTGGCCCTTGGCCTGTCTGCAGCTCAAGACCAACAGGAGGCTATGCTCCTTATATCAGATCCTGCTTTAGATGACTTGAAATAGTCTCCTGAATCTCAGTAAAATCCAGCTTAATTCATCTGCTTTCCTTCCTTTCAATGGGCAGTTTGCATTGATTTCTTGAGCTACAGTCAATTCGTAGCCATCTCCTCTCTGAATCTCTGCTGTTGTTTTTGGCTTTGGGTGTTCAGTGTACAATGAACTGAACCTTGAACACTGTACACTGTTATAGTTGAGCTCAGAGCCCTTGGCTCAGGGCAGAGGGATGTCATGGCTTCATGGCAATTACTATAACCAGAGAGACTTCCCATCACTTGTGGTAATTTAAATTAAGACCCTTCTTCTAAAAGAAATCCTCATAGCTCCCATACAAATAGAGGACTTGCTCCAGGAATTTTTGGATGTGATCCTCTGGCCTATGTTATGCAGTTCAGAGGATTTGGTCATACTGGTCCCTTCTGGCCTTAACATCTAATAATCTATGAATCATTTAATTTAGTCCTGTGATCTGGTCTCCATTACATCACTAGCTCTTTTCGAAACAAAGCAAGGGGCCCATCTTCTCTTGCAGAATGGAACAGAAAATCAAGGCAAGAAGACCATGAAATAGTGAAGAGTCAGTCACGAGCCTGTGATGGAGTACACCTCATTATCCAAAGACAACTGGTGATTTTTTCCCAGTACTTGATGAAGTGAATTTATTCAGCTCAAGTATCAGTTTGTAGTTAATGTAGCTTCCTGAATAGCTGTGACCTTGCAGCAGTGTTGAGTTGATCTGTCTAAATGATAGACTTGGAGGAAGCCTGCTCTATACATTGAGGCCTGCAGCTGTAGTTTATAATAAGGCATGTCAAATATATCATAATTAACTCTCTGTGGACACAGTTATGATTTCTGTTGACAAAATCACAAGGATCGGGAGCTCACAGGCACTCAGACTCGCTGGATACCGAAGCTCTATAGGGCTCCTTACACCTGAACGCGTAAAGCATGTCATGGATGTATGCATATATATTGAGTCTCTTACTCTAGCACCAGTCAGGAAGATTCTCCCTGGCATTCTATCAGGAAGCCCTTTTAACAGAGTAATTTAAGAAAGCAAAGTCATTCCTTGAAGGTGATTAATCTAGTCATTGCCCCACAATGCAAAGCACATCTTCACTTACATTTCCTCAGGGACATGAAAATCCAGATTTGAAGCTGGAGTCACATGCAGGTGTTCCTGACTAACACCTTCCTTTTGGGATCTTGTCCCAACCAGCAAATATTAAGAAATGAAGCTTCGCAATACTACTGTAAGGTAGGTCATAGTGATCCAGAACTTAAACGGAAGCAGAGAAACTCACTTTGGACACCTTCTTATTTGCTGATGCTTTCACACACCAAAAAA
Source organism: Antrostomus carolinensis (assembly GCF_000700745.2). Taxonomy (NCBI): domain Eukaryota; kingdom Metazoa; phylum Chordata; class Aves; order Caprimulgiformes; family Caprimulgidae; genus Antrostomus; species Antrostomus carolinensis. The sequence goes on from NW_010308663.1 coordinate 14,606, forward strand.
CCCTGCAGCAAAAACACAGAGCAGAGGTAGTTCTGAGCATGTTCCTTCGCTGCCCACACTCCTGGACATTCCTTCTCCTCCAGTGGTTCTATGCCTTGCAAAGGGGCTAGGTGTGCCAGTGTCTATGGACAGAGATAAGTGCACTCTCTCTTTGACCATCCTTATGCCACAGGGCACAGAGTGTCAGTTCTGGCACTGGACTCTGCTGATGCACCTACACAGCACATAGACCAGGACCAGTTTGGAGATCTGGAAGCAAAGCTTAGCTCTGCCTGTTCCCATCTGCACAGATACACCCTGGAAAGGGAGGAGGCCAAGGATTACAACAGAGACTTTGTGATGTGCACATCATCCCATGTGAAATGCTTTAGCTCTCTGTTGCATGGAGTGCTTATCTTTCCCTCTCTGAACTAGGGAGCAGAAACTTGTACCAGTGAAAGCCCTTAGAGCTTTTCAGCTACATACAAAGTCATGCTGACCATCTTCACACCAGGAAAACCACCTGTCTGATGAGTTCATTAAATCCTGGGTACCTTCTGGAGGTCTCCTAAACATTTGAAAATGTCCAGACCTTCTACAAAACATGAGAAACTGAACCAAAATCCTAAATACTGATTATTCAGGTTGTGTCACAACTCCACACCAGCTCTAGGAAAGTCACGCTTTGCCTGCTCTACAGAGATATTTCAGAGATGCTCCTCTGGAGGCACAGGCATTAAGAACCATGAAATAAGACACTTAAAAGTGGTAACTCAATTCCATCTTCATCAGTAACAGGGAATTAATGGCTAATGGTATTTTACCTAACTGTAATTACATATTAAGTATAGTAATGAATCAAGCTGAGAAACATGAGAGGCTTCTTATGCAAAATTATCCAAATTACTCAGTCTTCTGGTTTCCTAAATAGTCAATCAGCAACCTCATCAAAAGGCTTGTAATGCAAGGGATTTCTGCATTTCATTGCTTTCACAGATATTTCAAGAAAGGCAGCATGCTTTCTCCAGAAGTTCAGGGGTACATTTGAAGCCAAACTTATCTTTTCTGAAGCTCAACCAGCTGTCTGGGCCAATACTTTGGATAATCCATCATATCACAGGGTAGGAAACCTGAAGTCTGACTTTAAAGCTAACTGACAAAAAGGAAATTTACTTTTCTACTGACATCGTCACTGCAAGCTGAGGCTTAAACAGAGTGCATTTTAAACTTACATTACATTTGATTAACACCAAAATGAACAGCACTCAACCCAACATATTCCTTGGGGTAAACTGTCTGGCCAGATAATAAGCACTATATACAGCTCATTTAAAGTGTATTAAGTTTGCAGACCATTAAGTTAGTGCTGATAAATGTTCATAGAATCATAGAATGGTTAGGGTTGGAAGGGACCTTCCAACCATCTAGTTCCAACCCTCCTGCCATGGCAAGGACACCTTCCACTCTCAGTATAATGGTCCTGCTGCTGTTCCAGAGAGCTTCAAAACCAACTTGTTTACTTCCTAATCTATTCACCACCTCCTCTCAAGGGCTGTACAAGCAGAATGTCACATCTCTGTACCCATGATTAATGGGTGTGGGAGCATAATGTAGATATATCCCTTTTCTGGAGGGATGTAGAGGCCTAACACCACCAAATAGGACTGTGGGTTCCACTAAGTGTCACAGAGCAATTAGGGAATCTCTTCTCTGCAGAGACAGGAATAAGCCCTTGGCAACTCTCCTACCACTGCTTTCCTAATAGCAAAACACAACATGAATCAGAACCAGTGTTGTGGCCCAAAGCACGGTCTCACCCACTCTCTCTAGGAATAACTAGAAAATGACCCTATTAGTTAAAACACAGGCTGGACCATAGGGTGGTAAGAAAGGAATTGGGTGGGTTGGTCCCAAGTTCCTCAACTCCAAAATAGTTTGAGTGGTAGCACCAGAAAAGCGGAGCTAAGGATCTGGAGAGAAAGACAAGAACAAAGCCTTTGACTGCGTCCAGTTAAGTAGCTGCAACTTGACAACTCTCATTAGTGCCGCTGAAAGAAACAGAAAGCCCCTGTGCACTCACACAAGTTTCTTCTTGTTGACACAATTTTCACGTAGCACAAGCTTCCCTGCTCACTTCAGGGCCTGGTTTATATCATTCCTCCCAGACTTGCTTCAGCCTCTATCAGACATACTCCCGCTCTCCACGTTTCACACCCACTCCTCCATTTCCTTTCATGATACCTCTCTGACACCCTTTTTTGCAGCACCATCTGTCCAGGATGGACTTGTCTGTTTTTCCTCAACCCAAATTCTTCCTGAGAAGCAAGGGCACGATTTTAGCAAGTCTAAAATAAAAAACCAAGCACCAAGCTAATTATAAGAGGAAATATATCTTCCTTTCTGACTGACCCTAGTTCAGAGTTCCCACCTGGCAGACATTTTCAATGCACTGCCAGAGGATTGTTTCATCTGCTAGATATGCATTTCACACCACAAGCCAGTTCTTCTCCAGGTGTCTTTCACATGGGGCCTTCCATGCTAAATGACAACCTGTTGCCTTTGTAGGGGAGAGTGGCAGCAGTTCGGAGAGAACAAGCTTGAAAGCAGCAGGTTAGAAAGAAAAAAGCAGGGAGAGCTTCAAGATTGGAGGGGACTCATTTGAATCCATGCAATCAAACTTGAAATGCTTCCATTGGTGAGGGGGGGGAAAAAGAAAAAAAAATATTCTGCATGACAGATCTACAGCCAGTGCAAGTTAGCACAGCTCCACTGCCATCTGGCTGGCTTCACCCACAGACCCCCGCCCCTTCTATCTGGAAAGTCCTACAAAGTACAGACCCACAGGACACCTATCCCAAATGCAGAGCAAAAAGATCCCAGCTGCATAAAATCAATGTTCAGCTCCAGTGGTGCAGTGTAAATTTGCACCGACTTTAAACTTGTGTTAGCAAGTGTATCTAATATAAAGAAAAATCTCAAGAAAGCGAATCTCAGATATAATAATCAAGCTGAGTTACAGCCAACTTCTCAATTCCCTCAGTGCCCTTTACTTAGGCAGCTTTCCAGTTAGTGTCAATGAAAGTTTTGCCTGAGTAGCAACCAAGTAAAAATAGACTCAGAAAATCAGGATTTGACCCAGAGCCTTTAATATACAGAAATAGACAGACCCACACACAAACACACATAGAGAGGGTAAACCTCAGGAGTGATAATGAGCTTTGATTTTTCATCAGCCACAAAAATGTCAACTATGCTCCCAGTACATTCCACAATAGAGCAATATTTATATTTGATCTCTGCAGTGGTTTCACGCTGCACATTACATAAGCCAGTCATTCCCCATACAGTAATGGAAACAGATGGCATTTGCCATGGTTTATTTTTTACATCAGGCATTCTTTGGCAGACACTCATGGGAAACAATATGGCAGGGGAATGGCATTAGACTTCCCCTATGCAAACACCAGGAAGGCCGTGAACAAGCAGCACAGGACTTTCGCTCTTTTTTTGGAACTGCTGCAAGAGCCAATAGCTCATCTTGCCCCTCTGGCATAGCCTGGAGGTCTCATGTGTTATGAGAGCTATTTGCTAACAGAACAAATTTGGCCCCAGTGATGAGAAAACAGCAGTCTTGGTAGTAAGCTCCCCTCCATTTCCAAGGCAGTAAGCCACCACAGCTTTTGCTCTGCTCCTTCTACCTGTGTGAATGGGATTCAGACAATCCTGAGGGTGAAATCACCCTTCCCACAAGTGCCTTTGTTTCCTTGGGATCTCTACTAAAAAAGCACTGTCCTGTAGAAAATAAGCCCAAAGAGGGGCTGACTCCTTAGCTGAGCCTGGACCATGAAACATATTACTGGGCAGAGTAAATGAGAGTTCAGTGTTATTAAAGAGGACCGACCAGTTAATATCGACACCAGCATTAACTACACAAAATAGCTACTCGGGAACAGATTACTGCACAGCCTGTGTGAGCCTAGCCACCAGCGTACTCGGGTCATATAAATGTAAGACTTTAAAAGAAAATTTGGATCTGGAGTGGAGAAGCCACTACAAACCTGGCTTCAGCCTTGGTTTGTGACCCAAAACAGATGCGGAATCCCTGCAGCTTTGCTTGGGCCTTGGTTTTTTTTTTGAATCTGTGCTTCAGGTTGAGGTTTGAACAGGTTGTTTCCCACTGTTAAACATCCTTAGAGGGAGAAAGCTGAAACATCAAGAACTTCATGGAGTTGGTAGTATTGTTCTTTGAGCTTTTGGAAACAGGCTGAAAGAAAAGAAACTGCTTACACCGTCCCTCTCACACTAAAGTAGGCTCATCCAAGCCTGGAGTAAAAACCTCTCTTACTAGATCTGAGCAAGCCAGTCTGTGCACTAGATATTGAATATCCTGAATCCCACTGGCACCACCGAAATGTTGGGAACATTCAGCATTTAACAGGCTGGGCCCTAAACTCATGATTACACAGAATAACATCTCTCCCTGTGTCTTACCCTACACTTTCTCAGTGCTGAGAGCCTTGCAGAGGGCTTGGCATCCAGGGAAGACCGTGCTCCACAATTTGCAAGTCCCGCCCAATGCTGCCTGAGCAGACTGTTAACATTTGATTCTGTAGGAATAGGGTCAGTGGAAAAACTATGATGGAAGAGCTTGGAATATGGCCCTTGATGAGCTAGCAAGAGCTGTAAGCGTCTTTGCAGGTTTTCCTGTCAGGGCTCAGAAGATAGCAATGAGATTTAAATCTGCCTCTTCTCTATAACCCATGGTAAGCTGTTTTTCTTGGTATATAATTGCTTACTAATTCTGAGGGAACATAACAGCTGGAGTTTTAGCATGTCTTTTGCTTCCAGCAAACATGTGCGATTATTTTTTGCATCCTTACTGGAAAGAACGGAGCAGACTGTACTCCAGGACTTTGTCACCTTAGGACATATGATCCACATTCGCGTGTGTCACACTCAGACTTACGCCAGCCTGTTAGCAGAGTAGGAATAGTAAAGGCGGCGAGAGATAAGTTGCATTTCTACAACCCTCCAGCTGTCAAGAGAAGCAGAGACTGACAGAAATAAGCTGCATGGAGGAGACAGGCCAAATCAGAAATAATCCATCATGTGCCACAGTTCCCAGATTCCTCAGGATCTTTTCTGAGGAATCTGATGTCAGGCATTGAGCACGTCAGTACAACTTGCACTTTGGTGATTTTCCATCTGTAGCTGCTGTTTCTGATACTACATGCAGGGTTACCACTGACACATATCACTTTAAGAACAGCTGGAGGAGCAGTGGCCAACCTTCCCTTGCATACTCAAAGTTCTGTGCAGCCAAAACCCACAAGACACACCATATCACTCTGCAAGCCTGGGAATACATCACACAGGCAAGGATAGCAGCTCCTCTGGGGTCTTACTGCTCCAGTGTGTGTTGGCACCGGGCTGTGCACACAGTGATAGCAGGCTTAGGCCCCTCCTGGCTTACTTCCAGATAGATCTGAAGTCACAGAGAAGACTCCAGAGCCCCACAGACCCCCACTGCTGGTTATATGATATAGTCAGTGCGTGAGGAGTTGTACTCACAAGGCTGCTGTGGCTCCAGAACCACACAACCACCCTGAGAAATATCAAGGCATTAATGAGGGGAGTCAAGATAGCAGCCAGAGAGGCAGATCTGTAGTTCCTTAGTCCAGATAGAACATCTGGGACATTTTTGAGGGGAGAGTAGCTCAGAGCTTTCAATATCCGGTTTGACCATCAAAATAGCCCTCAGAGAAAGCGCTAGCACAAGACAAGGATGCTACACAAACCTCCTCCCCACTTCACCTGCTACAACTGTCTAGAGAGCCACACAAGATGGGACACACACTATTGCTACCATCTGCCCTCCGTCACATCAGCATTGCATTTAGCCCTCAATGTAGCCAGGTACTTGTACAACTCCCAGCTCTGCAGGAATGTTCAAATACTTCTCAAAGAGTTTAAGACTATCTTAAGGGTGTCCAGAGGATAGGGACATCCATCATCCATCATCACCATCATACATCCTACATCCATCATCACCATGTTCAATGGCACAGAGACCAGTCTTGCAGGAACAGACACAACTCCACCTCTGCCACCAGCTCCACTGCATGGGACCAAATTCTCCTATCAGATCTCTTTGTTAAAAGTTTTGGGAAGCAACAAAAGCTCAAAACCCACACATATTCCTCCATCACTAAACAGCAGATACAACATTTCTTTTCTGCCCCAAATCTGGCCATCTCATCATCCTGCTCATTTGCTCTAAGGCAGATGCCAATTTCCTGCAGATCTTCCATGGCACTACACTCTGCCAACAGCCATTTCTGGCAGAACATAGAAAAGGAGAAGGAACCCAGAACGTGCCCCTGCCCTGGAGACACTAGTCAACAAAACAATTGCACAGAAATTGAAGTCTGGATCACCCTCAGTGCATGCACACGCATTTCACCATCACTCTGCCACTCACTCTTCATTGCGGTTTCTATCAATTCACAACCATGTTAAACATTTGAACGAGTTATGAGAAGAAAAGGATCCATGCAAAGGAGGCAGTTAAAAATTAACTAAGTTGGTACAGTTAAGATTATTTTGGAATTCAGAATGCTCTCAGGAAATAATAGTATTAACGACTAGCCAGGTTCATCTCATGTTCAGAAGTACCCACAGTCAACTGAGTAGCCACTGAACAATATGCTGAATAAGAAATTAAAAGGCACTCAAGAAATCCCAACCGACTGAAGAAAACACAGTCACATTTCTCAGCCACGTGTCCCAGCTGAACTTTCTGTTCCCTTCTGTCATTTAATCCCAGCTTTTTCCAAGTGATCAGTGTGCTTCAAAGGAGACTGCTCACCAGAGTGCCCAGAAGCGGCACAGCCCTCCTGTTCCAAATTTAACACCTCTTGAGCTACTGCCTTTCATACCATTAAAAGGGTCTTATGGGCATATTTTAAGCGCTAAGCAATCCTTTGCAGCATTCACTGCAACAAGTTTGCTGCTTCTCCAGTTCTCGCCTTCATCAAGGGAACTTTGCTGTTTATTTTGAAAACCTCCTTCTTTGATTTCATTTGGTTTTCTTTCCCTTGTCCACCCCTTCATTGATGTTTAATGTTCTTCCACAAAATCATGCTGCCCTCCTCTGTTGCTCATTTCCTTTTCCCAGTGAAGTTAACCCCCTTTTTTCCCATGAAGCCTTACATGCTTCTTTTCTGTCTTCTCATTCAGTTGTTGCAATCGAGTTCCTCTAGCCAACTTGATTCAATGGATAGATTCCTGTACAGGGCTCTCCTCAAATCTCAGCCCTCTCCCTGCTCAAGTACTTTCCCTGTTCACACAATGAGAATTAGGTCATCTGATTGCAAGTGTACACAACAAATGCTACAGCAACAGATGTTACAGCAACAAAGAACTGCAGGCTGTTCAGTGATCCAGTTTACCATGACCCCGTTTTGAGTTGCTATCTATATCACTGGTATTCTGAAAAGTAGGGGCTTGATTTAAAAAAAGAAAAAACACACATGTATACAAAGCTCCATGTATAGTTATACGACTGAAGCGCTCGTACAGCCAAAGAAAAGAGAAAAGAAGGCATTTGTGCAAACTAAGTATGCAGAGTTGCAACTACCAGCATTGATTTCAAGCCGTAATGCTAACACACGCCACCTGAGGACTAGGCAGAGGTTCAGCACACATTGCAATATGACAACAAAAACACACTTACTCTAGCTTGGGGTAGCCAAATCTTGGTAATGTGGGGATTGTTACTTGTTTGCAGAGCTCAGTTTCACCACTATCAACTGTTACTTGCTGCAGTCACTGCTGCCAAATGAAAAGTGTTTGTCAAAGCCTGAACTAAACCAGTACGAATTGGTGTGGACTAACTGCGGGTGCCCCACTGCTCAGCCAGCAGAAACAGGTTCCTGCAAGGTAGAACAACACCCCATGCTTTGAGAGAGAGCTCTTCCATCAGTGACTCATCTGCTGGTAAGAATGAAGGTGACAGTGGGACCAGGACTACTTCAGGACCACCGTTACAGAGGTTATCTGGCTTTATTTTCTGATGTTACTGCCACACGTACAAGCATAGGAACTGCAGTTTCCACCGGGCCCCGCAGGAGCAGAAAGCTGCACCACTCTCGCTGCCTCATTCCCTGCTCCCTAGCCAGGTGATGCAAGAGCTGGACAGTTCAGCCCTCCATATCTTCAGCTGTTTATTCTCTCATGTAACACAAGCCAGCAAAGATGGTCACAGCAACATAACCTTTTAGTAAAAGTAAGTAATAAAAAGCTATTCTATCTAGAGACATTTTTGGAAACAATCCCTTAACTTCTTAATTAAGAAACTCAACACTCTCTGAAGTCAACAGCACAACCTATTGCCACTAATTCCCAGCTCTGGCAAAGGAGCTGAGGTTCATATTTCTAATCAAGTCCACCACCAACATTTGGCTTTTGAGTGACTCACTTGGACCCAGCAGGGAATCCCAGAGAAGAATCCAGGCATGGAGATCCCATAGCATCAGCATGCCTTTTTTTTTTTTTAAAAAAAAAAAAAGTAACTTCATCTAACTTGCTCCCACTCAAACCTTTCCCCCGTTAAATAAAACTTTTCAGCAGTCTAATTCTAGCTCCAGATCCTTCCTCTGTCTCTTATGAGGCCCTCTTGAAAGTCTTGGACTCGCCAAAATTAGGGATTAGACTGTACATGGCTGTCCTAGAACAGAACTGAGAGAACATCATGTTATTTCCACTTTTCTGCTGGTTGTGCTCTTTCAAAGCCCCACACTACTTATGGTTTCCACACCACATATTCTTCTGTCCGTTGCCATGGTGCAGCCACTGGTTTGTCATTAATATTGTGGGTAACTTCAGATCCTTGACCTCAGGGCTTTCAGAGCTTTTCATGGTGTATTTTCCTCCTGATTGAATTGCTCTGCATTCCCAAGCACAGCTAAAACAAAAATAAAACACTGCTGCTTTTGAATGGGGAAAATTCATTTGACAAAGACAGGCTAGCAAAGGCTGGAAATCCATTGAAGAACAGCAGATTAAAAGGAAAACAACCATTCTCTGCAGACATAGCGACTGTGGCATGGATTTAAATTTACCTACAGCATCCGAGTCAAGCTATGGTCCTCAGGGTTCACGCATGAACTCAACATCTGGCCCAGTTCTGACTCTAATAATATGCTGCGCCACTGCTAGGGATCTCAAATCATTCTATAAATTCTCACCTATGAAGTTTCACAACAACTTTGAGAAGTGCAGAGCTACTTGTTCCCAGATTACAGGTGGGAAGACTTGAGGTACAAAATCAGTAACCTAAATGATGATGGGTGTAGCTCATGGCTTCCCATGCATTTGACCTACTGTGATGTATGTTCTTGCCTTAGTGGGCTAGAGGGGTATTTGCACATCCAGGGATCCCTTACTCCCACGGCAGGCCTGGGCAAATGCTTTTGTGCCTATGATTTTTGCCCAGAGGGATTATTACCTAGACAGCAATTGGTAAGTCAAATGCTGTCTGACATTCTCTATATTCAAACCTTGAATTTACTGAGAGCACAATTTCAGCTTAAGTATTTTTTAATGCTAGTGATAATTCTCACTTCAGAAAGTAGCCCATTTCTAAAGTCCACCAGAAGTCAGTAAGTTCACGTGTACTAGACTGTGTCTGTGGTATCCCTGCTTAACAGATGTATGATTTTTTTTTCCAGTCTGAAGAAAAAAAGCAAAAAGCTAAACTACCTTTCAAGTTAAGATTTTAAAAACTGCAGGCACTTTAAGATGTAGGTTTCATACGAGCTCTTTCTGTTAAATGAGCTCCCAGAAACATGGATTTGCACTAAAAAGCCTAAGCCATTGCATTTCTGAAGATCCAACCCTCCTGCCCAGTTTGGTGGTAGTTTATTTGGTGAGGGGCCCTACAGGATATAAAAACCCCAGGAGAACAGCAGTACTAGCATTTTCCTTTTTTCTTTAAGGTATTATTTGTTTAAAGGGAAAAAAATGCATCTATTACCTGTTTGGGGAAGATGTTTCAGCAGCTGCAAACAAAACACCTGAATCTATATGTGATGCAATACTGCATGTACCAGGCAAGCAGTTTTGTACACTTAAAAATGCCTAATAGCAGGTCTGAGGATGACAGTAATCACTTGATTATATCAGAATAATACAAACACCTGCCTGGAAAAATAAAAAGCAGCAAATAGACAGTAAGATGCAAAGCCTGAGGGCTTTTCTGCAGATGCTGGGAGAACAAAGAACAAGTAAAGGAGAGAAGGAAGAGCAGCATAAAGGTACATCCATCCTCCTCAGATCTGAGGCCTGGTTGAGCTCATGTTGCCACTGAAACAATTTTAGGACTGCTCTCACTGCAAGTCTGTCTCCTCTAGTCACCTTAAAGAGCCAGGAAAGTCCTATCCTGAGGACAGAGCGTAGCCATCTCACACACTGTTTAGGGACAAAACCCTCTCCCTGCCACGGACACATCCCTCCTGCCAGAGGCTGGGAATAAAGCCAATCCCACAGCTTCTTCCCAGCAGAATAAGGACTCCCTTTACGATTTGCTCAGTCAAGAGGACACTCCAGCTGGCTTCGCTCCCTTGAGAGGCTTTTGCTCCTGGGTATCTGCCTTGCCAGGCCAGCTATATCAGAGCAGCTCTTTTCCCATTGCAGCGAGGACAAGTTTGCTGTAAGATCCCCCAGGCAGCCCATTTGAAAGCCTTTCATTAGGAAGGCCGGTCACATTCCACTTTAGACAAAAACTCTGCCTGACAAACAGCCTTGTTCCTCAGATCCCTGGCTGGAATAAGGAGGGGAAAAAAAAAAGGGCTGTGAAATCAAAGTGTCTCAGTGTGTGTCAATGTGCCTCATGACTTGCAGAAGGGCTGTACCTGACATTTATTCTTATAAAAGCCATAAAAAAATGCCTTTATAAAAAAAAAAAATTAAAAAATCTTATGTTGCAGCTTTCTGGAAGCACAGTAGATATAAGGGGAAATGTCAGATATCCATTCCTGGGTTAAATCCTGTGAGATGCTGAACATTGCCACCTCGTTATGAATAAGGCAGTTAAGACCACAAAATCATATTTTAGTTTTCCTCACACACTCAGCCCCACACTCACATTCAAGATATTCTCTCTGGATCCAGGTACCAACCTACTGCTTCCCAATATCAGAGTTGGGTTGTTTTGGGTTTTTTTACACATTTATGAACAAAGCAGTGCTGCAAGTGGGATCTCTGTCTATATACTGCAAAAAGCCACATCTGTTCCTACACAGCGGATCATGCAGGATTAGCCTAATAAGTTCTGCTGTAAATCAGACTCAAAGCATCTGTACTGTGCTTAGGAAGAGCAAAATGCAGGATACCTACAGAAACTGAGCTGCTTGTCCTTTTCCAAGCCCAAACCTATCCATCCATTGCAGAGCATGGTCAGTGCTATCATGAAGCATGTGAGGGATTTCCATCTCCAGTCCTAGGGTTGTGTCAGAATCCAGAACAGGGGCCTGATGGGAGTCCAACAGAGAACAGACCTGAAAATAAACCTTCATTTACTTTACTGACACACCTCAGCAGCCTCATCCTTCTGCCTTTTCAACATACTGACCCCATTTTAAGAGATGAACACAACTGATAGCATTGCATGAAAAAGTCATTGCAGATGCCTTGTTAACCTCAAGGAGCTGTAGTTCTAACCAACGTTATGTGTGGCTTTTAAATATAAACAAACAAGAACTTAACATATATTTAATTTCCACATTGTAGGCATTTCTGGTACTCTCTGTGCTCCAGAGGGGTCAGGATTCAGCATGGACATAGAACCGCATCTCCTTATCACAGGGGAAAGAGATTAATGAGCCTCAGAACAGCATTTTTCACTTGGAAGCATTTCATTAGGCAAGCCTTCTCCCACATGGAGAACATGATGCTGGAATGGAAATAGCTTAACCCATTTTACAAATTGGCATGAATCAAGGTAAACAGCAGGCGTTGAGCAGATTCCAGTCGGTGTTGCATGCTTCACTTACTGGATGATGATATAATTTCATCACTGTTGATTAACTAATTTTGTTAGCATCTACAGTAGTCATTTATCAGTGCCTTGAGGTCTCCAATTATTTCTCTACCAAAGTTACGGCCTACTTATACATCATCCAATTACCTAGCAGTGACAATAAAAATGACACCTGGTAGTTAAACAGTAATGGTGAAAGTCAGGAAATAGGAGTTTTGTCCTAGCTCTGTTACTCACTTTCTGTTTGTAGTCAATCATATCTACTAATCGGGGGAGTTTTGTTTCAGACAGATCTCCATCTGACACCAAGAGAAATCACAGATACTCAACAAATCAATCCTCCAGTGCCTCCATGTGAGCCCTTAAATGCAGTAGAGTCCTAGAATTCAACTTTGTAATGATTCTTTAGCTGTTTAATCAGATATAACAAGCTTCATGCATCAGTTGATTCCTGCCTGATGTCTCCTCAAAAAGATGCCTGAAACAGTTGCAGTGCAGATCCCTCTCTCCTGATCCAGCATTCCATGCATTAAATGCACTGTGATAGCCACACAGCTACGTTTTTCATGTGTGGTCAAGAGTACAGATCACAGCTTTGCACTGCTTGGTGTCAGGCCACTTAACAGCTCTGAGGCCAGGGGAGCCCCAAAAAAACATACCCAGATGCATCTGGACAGTGAAGAATCCCACAATGTGGTGCCTCACGCAATGGGGGTAAAGGCAGAGCTCTGCAAAACAGGGACAACCAGTATGCATGCCTACCTCACACAGACAGTGGCAGATCTAATGAATACAAACAGATTTTAGTTCCTGTATGAAAAAGGGCTGCACGTTCTTACGCTGCTCTCTGATGTAGCACAGCAAGAAACAATGTTGTTACAGATTGTTTTTGATCGTGTAGCCTGGATTTTCCACCAAAAACTTTATGTTCTCTGGACAGCAAAGTTAAAAGCAGAACTTTGTGCTGAAGCTAGAATGAGGTGAATCCTTTATACAGCAGCACCTACCCATGGTATAATAGTCAAGCACAAAAAACCGAAACTGGAGTTTTGCACAAAGCTTTTGTGTGAGCGTGTGTCTGATGTGCTCTGTGAATCTTTTGTCACAGCTCAAAGTGGTTTAGCCGGAGAGGGACAGTTTTTTTCCCTTCCCTCAACTGTGTTTTATGGTTTTATTCTAATTTTACAACACAATCTGTGACAGCTGGTCTCACGGTGTGTCTGGGTTGAATAAAGCCCAGGGACCCTTTGCCAAGCCTCTACGCAATGTGCTGAGCTTAATGAAATGTGTCGGCTCCACTGTGAATCGTGCATTCACGGAACTGAATGAATCCGAGTTTTCAAGGAAAATTTTAGGGATACATAACTGCACACAGCAAACCCCAGGGGGGTGGAAAGAGGAGAGGAATCCCAGAGAAACACTCACCAGCTCTACTAATAGCAAAACAGGTCCTTATAGCTGAAGTTTAATCAACCTGTTTGACTAATCACTTAAAACTATCAGCCACCGTAGAGAGGCCTCTGAGGAGAAAAAGTATGGTCCAGTGGCTGAGTTAAAACACTAGGTCCCAGTGGTCTAGGTTATAGTACAGCTCTGCCACGTACATCCAGCACAATCTCAAGCAAGTCACATAATTTTTGGGCCCCTCTCTCCCATTTATATAAAGGGAACAAAAATGCTTCCTTCTGGCTCAGTTTGCTTCTCTTACCTACTGAAGTTATCAGCCCAGGAGGACACTGACTGCTCCTAAACACACAACAGTGCCTAGTTGGTACTTGAAGCTGTTAGCAGAGTTGGGAAAGGATAGACATCTGTGAGAGTCCTGTACATGGTGAACATAACATTGCAAGGCACACAAAGCAAAACGCATAATGTGAACTGGATTGACCTTACTTTTTCCTCCCTTTCAATGATGCAGAATGAAGAGGTCTCTGATGAACATGAAAAATGCTGATTTGAACAGAAAAAAGGTCTTCAAAAGGTTTAAGATTTTCCTGCATCATGTCAATCTGTGAAAGTCACGGTCTAGATGCATTTCTCCTTTGTAATTTCTTGCTAGAAATCAGTCTACCAGTAAACAAATTAATGGCTTGATTCTCAATTGGAAACAAAAGGAAACATGAGTGCACAGCATCCTTGAAAATCATGCAGCATATGCTCTGGGAAATTTTCTGACATAAAACATTCGCAGAGGGAATGGGTAAATCATCACTCTAACTGCTGTAAAGGAGTTGCTCTGTTTTCCTTTTCCTCAGTATCTTCAGTTACCCGTCAACTGAACTGCTCCAAATCCAGACCCAGCCGTGTCATCCATGAGCACTCTGCTGCAAAGCAGGGAAATCTGTAACAAGGCACCTGATGTCCATGGTTGGGCTCCACTGCAGTTTGCTGTCAGAGTCAGTATGACATTTCTGGATCAGACAAGAAGCCATCTGACCTTGGCACGTGAGTTTAACCAGGAAAACAGAGAACACAACACTTGCATAAACATTGTAAAACAGAAGTACAAATGCCAAAACATGGATGTCCTTTGGAGTAGAGTTAGAAGTCAAAGACAGAACTCCCAGATGTGTGAACCTTGCTTTCAACATTTTCTACCTCTCAGTATCAGCTTTTACCTCAAAAGTGCTTTACTAAGGAATTAGGCCTTAAAATATCCTTTTAGATAAGATGAGGCTATTGTTCTGTTTTACAGTAAGGGAAATGGAAGTTTAAATGACTCCTGCAAACCTTACACCTGTGCTGGGATCAGAAATAAAACTGCAGCTATCTTTGCTCCACTCATTGGCTTTAGCCCAAGACCATATTTTTCCCACCTTCTAACACTAACCCTGCATAAACATGCTCAAGAAGAGAATCTTCCCCTGCAACCAGGAGCCCCCAGCTGGAAGTGCAGCTCTGAACTGTGCGAACCTGCCACGTGTGCTAACAATAAAAATAATTTTAAAAAGCACTGCAGCCATTCATGAAGCACACTTTCAAATAAAGCCCAGTGCCTACCACCCCTGACTCCAGCCACCTTTTGGTACCTGAACCAACTGCACCATCTTCTTTGTCCCTGAAATCTCCTTCTCCTTCCACATCTGTTGCTTGCAAATCTTCCTGTCACCACCTCCTTTTTAAATACCAGGGCCTGGACTGCATCCTTGTTCCTTCAGGCCACAATCACTGTTGGCCATGAAGAACAGCCAACTCCCCTTCTGTCATGGACTCTCCCCAGTTGCCCATGATACCAACCCCACCAGGTGCAGCATGTAATTTCCTACCTTCTCGCTCAATGCCGAAGGGCAAGACAAAGGCTAGACCTATCCTGATCAGAGCAGACATGTAGCCTTGTAGATTTAACTGCATCAGGAATGTGAGATCCCATGAGTCATAGGATGGCATCTAATGCAGTGCTAGTGGGATGCAGGACAGGACCCACAGTCCCCTGATTTCACCAGTAAATATTTGATCCAAGACAAACCTTGCCTGCAATATCTTATCTACACCCCGTTGTTTCTGGGATCCAGTTCAAAATAATGCTTTTGGATTTTCTACTTCTCTCTCTTATCACTTGTTCTATTTTCAGTTCCTCTCCGTCACAATGCAAATGCAGTGCTGCTGCAAGACCCTTCCATTGTCCAGAAAGCCACAGGGTCTTCCTCTCATCATCTGCTAATGAGTTTGTGAATATTCAAATATATGCCATGTATTTTTAACCAAAGCTTTATTTAATTACCAGCATCTATTCTCTGCCATCCTGTACACCATTCTGGCAGATGTTAGATTTATTACAGACCATTGTGTTAGATTTATTACAGCCCATTGCAGTGTGTTCTTCCTTGAGCCTAATGAAAGCAGAGTTTACCCAAGAGGAGGGATTACTTTAAGTGTCCTGTATCTCAGCTACAGCAATACTTTTAATTCTTATGTTTGTAGACAAGCCAACTCGTTCAATTCTAATGACCTGTGCAAGAAATAAATTTTTCAAACAAATTCTCAGCAGGATACTTTTCTTCAACATCTCTGGCTAGAAGGGGCTAAGTGAGGTGATAGAGTTCTGAATCTTACATCTTGCTCTGGAAGTGCCCTTAATGATGGTTATGTTCTGAGTTTGTAGAAGTGTTTTTAATTACTAAGTGAAAAAAATTAAGTCAAAGCTGAGCCAGCTGCCAGAGCTTCCAGAGGACTGACTACATTCACAAATCTTGTAATCTTTTTATGTTCATTAAGAGAATACTACAAAAAAAGGGCAATCAGATCTTGGCCAACAAATTAAATGCTTATTCAAAGATTAATTCACATCATCTGTAGTCCATTAGATGTTGCCTTTTGCCAGGGAATATAATGCAATATTTTCAGGGGGAATAGCTGCTGCTATTGCCAAGAGCTTGCAATTTACTGGCTCTTGCAGCATTGACATGGGAGTCACTGGGCTATGGGCACAGCTAGAACAGATAGTGTAGCAATATACAGTATGAAACATGTGGAGCAGATCTGCTTCATTCTAGTGTTAAAAGGTACTGATTATGACTCTGAGATGCAGCCAAGTGACAAGGGGGATGCAAACCCATAAACCAATAAAAGTTTATCCTTCGTTGTATCATGAAGGGAACAATTTGTTGCTGCTGAGTTTGGGGTTTTTTCCCCCCAACTATAAATATATCAAAATTTCATTTGAAAATCAGAAGATGTGGCTGAGGAAAGTGTGACTTAATTTTGGTGCATCTAACCTGAAACATCGTAACAGGGCAACCTTTCCAAGAATAAATGCATAGTACTGCTAAATGCAGATCCCCAGAATAATAATAAAAAAACAGCTTTCCTAATCAATTTGTGATTCCTTTCAGAGTACACACTGCCAGAACACAGTTCTACTACTCTGCCTATTTTCCCATTTGCTAAACACGAAAATTTTAACTTTAGTTTCTCAACACTAAAGGCCAGCATTGTAGTGCCTACCTCTAAAGACCTTATGAGTAGATGTTAGATGGTTGCACATACAGGAGTGAGATTCACGAGAGCCACCCTGCTTAGTGCAGAATTGCCTGTATTAGCTCATAGGAAATCATAACTACTTAATTTTTGCCCCTTAGGGAGCTGTTCATACAGGACTTCAATAACTACAAGGACAATTACACAATGCAAAGGTGTTTGAATCTTTTACTGGATTTAGCTCTTGATTCCTCTTCTGTGCAAACACTTCTAGAGACACCATAGCAATAAATATCCCAAACAGTCGTTAATTCTCCAAGATCCAATTCTTTTCATCGTTTTTTGTTTTGCATCCGGAGTAAGCACATAGTAAGCACAAAGAACTCAGAGATGTAAGTCTTTTGTGTAAAAACTGGCAGCATCTTAATGACAAAGATAGTACAGCAAAAGCAAACACAGCACATCTGGGAGAACAGGCAGATAATTCCATCTGATAAACTGATCTTGAGAATGCAACTGATGAGATGTAGGCTGACTGATATACTGCACTCCAGATTTAGGTAGACAAGTCTTGCTAGTGGAACATATGGTCCTTTGCAGATGTTTTACTGTATCCATGTTGTTGAACGACATGAATTTACAGATGTCACAGAATTCACATGCAGTTGTATTCTTTTCATTCTGCAGCATTTACAATAAACAAATCACCATGAAATTTAGGTGCCACACTGCTGCATAATATACCCCCCTCAGTTGCTTTGTCTGAGGCCCACATCAAAAACAGTGCCCTTCTATCGACTTCCCTGGGTACTGGAAACAACCCTGCTCACATTTGGCTCCCTGTGGAAGCCAGATGCTGTGAACTGGCCATTTTAAATGGTTGGAGGGCAGAACTAAGAAATGGAAAGTTGTTTTTTCCTGTAGAAGCTATACAGGATCTGGGCTACCTAGTCAGGATTTTAGATACAGAAGTAAATATGCAGTTTGTTCCCAACACAATTTTGCATAAACTATTACTTTCTGCTAGATAGATGGAGAATTAATCTCTATTCCCCACTACAATGTGCATTGCCTGTTGCTCCCACTAGCCTCTCAGAAGTGAAGGGGACAAATGCAACTGCTCTATTTAATGAGCTGCTATTATTCTTATTATTATGATGCCCAATAAAAATTAAGTTTTTATTTTCTTGAGCTCTTTCCTTCAGGAAATGTCAGCCAAACATAACCCAGCAAAAGCGAACACCATGTTTGCCTTGGCTTCTAGGATGCACCATGTTCCCAGAATGAGGGCAGAACAAAATACTGGGGCCTAAGCACAGTGCCTGGCTTGAAAATTGGGCAATGTCTAAAGCTAGTTTGCAGATATTAGCAGGCCAAACCTGTATTCTGGAGTTTGCCAAGTCTGGTGCTTTTCCTTCACTTTCCCAGGCCTGTTATAGCCACATGAAGACATATATATTTGAGAAAAGTTTGAGCACATCCAAGGTGTTAATGCAAATATCTTCTCATGTTCTGCTGCAACATATGTATTGAAATAATCTCTTGTAAAGGTTTTACAGACATCAAACTTTTTTTATTAATTACCAAGCAAAACCCAACAACTTTGCTGCCTTACTATACATTAATATAACAGTTAACATAATTAGCAGTGTCTAGTTGTCAAGCAGCGTCAAAAATACGGTGACATGCCAGGTTTATGAAAAACAATTTGGACACCATGCTCTCTTGTTTGGCCCATGTATTTTAAACAAGAAGACACCCTTATTTCTTCAAATGTGCCCCTGATAGAATAGGTTCATACTAAATAACTTACTTAAATAGAGAGTTTTTATTTTCTGCATTAAAAATTCCAGAATATGATTCATCCTCTTGTCACTATGTTTTGAAATGAACAGAACTCGCCACAACCACTGGAGTCACACCAAACTGGGATGCTAAAACAGGCTTTTAGGTAACACTGGTTTTACTAAGTCCATCCTCTAAGCAACTTCTACTTTTACTAAGATGACAAGACTGAACTACAAAATTATTACATTCCATTATATTTATTTGTGAAACTCTCACAATGCAAGTGGATTCCTTGGGATTGTACTAAACCCAAACACCAACCCCAGCAAACCACAAACAGGGCATGAATGCTAGTATGCCTCCTTACCCCAAGATCTTCTGCTTTGAATGCAGATGGGTTTAAGAACTCTGTCCTCAATCAGCTTTCTCAATGGACAACAAAACATTAAGATTTGATCCTCGGACACATAGATTTGGCTTCGTTTTCAGTCATACCCATTGCTAAAACAATCCGTTCCTACAAATGCAACAGTTGTTAAAATAAGGGTACACTAAGCTAAGACCAAAATTTTCAAGATATACAAACATAACCTGCTAATTCCTGTGTTTATTCCTATCTTAATCAGGATAGTAAAGTAGATACAGATGTGATAGCAAAATGGATGCGACGGCACATCCTGCCTTTTCCAATGGACTCATCAGTTTCTTGCCTCCATCGGTCACTGCTCTATGGCCTATCATCAGTCTCTCCTCTGAGGTGCTTTCTGAAGACCATTTAATTAATTTACATTGTTTTCAGAGATGCTGAGACTTACAGATCCTTGAAAGCCACATGAACTTGTGTGCTTCAAAAAATCCAAATCATGTTTGAGGGTCTTACTTGGTTCTTTCTGAGTTTATGTCCCAACATCTCTGTACATTACCATGCTAGACCAGAAAAATTTCAGCATAATTACTCCTTCCTAACAGGAGAAGTCTCCAGTGTTGTGATAGCAGACTACTTTTACCATATGCCACTTTCAAATGCACATATATTTTCATTGGCACAATACTGATCTGAAACATGCTGGGCCTTTGAAAGGAAAATTTAGGGGGAGGGAAAAAAGAGAGGGGTAAACAACCTCATTCCTCCAACAGGTTATCTTATAAGCAACCAGCTTGCTGTAGCTGCCCAGGATCCTGGCAGACTGGGAGCTATTCTAGGGGAGAGAAGCAGATGCTGAGACCTGCATGCAACATGCAGTCTGTCACGTGGCAATGCTGTTTATCATTCACATTCCACTCCTGTACTGTTGGTAACACGCACAGACACTGAAGTTGGACTTTATCAGCACGTTTCTGTTCCTACATATGCAACCATCATCAGAGAGTTTTGGCAACAGCTGAAGCGCTGAACAAGAAAAAACTAATGATAAACCTGAGCTCTGTAGTTTTCTCTTAAACAGCTTTGACAGGACTTGTTGAACAGGCAAGAAAGCCCTGAAACTTTCAAGATGAAAGCAGAAATGCAAGCATAACTGTCAGATTTCATTTGCGTTAACACCTCTAACATTAAGACCAGAAATACTTTTCCAGAGAAATGCAGGCAGGAGACTAAACATGTAACTGAAAGACATTGCTCCTGGACTGCAATCCCAGCTCTGCCACTGACTTCTTCAGTGATTTCATAAGGGGTATTTAACCCTGGTTACACCATCTTCCCCACTGGCAAATGAACAAAAGCAATATTGAACTTCCTGGGTGAGGCTAAGGTAAGTACATATGTTCTGCCATACGTTTTTCCAAGGCAAGCACTGTACTTGTGTAAAATATTCAATATTCTACCCATATGTTCATTCCTGCCTCCATTTTGCTAGTGCTGGCAACTCTGCTATTTATTTCAAATTAGAAGCTTCAGATTCCTTCTTCCACGGATGTACAAACTATGCTACATCTCAAAGCAAGCTGCTTCTAAAAAAACATATCTAAATCTGCCTCATTCTTGATTTAAATTATTACTTAAAACCAACTCTGCCACAAAATCACCCTAAAACATTACAATGATGAGGCAAGTTCATAAGGTGAAACCTTCTCATATTATGCCAAAACTAGCTATGTCTGCACTGTAATAGAAACACAAAAGGAAGATATATCTGATCTAATGCTGCTCTGTATTTGCACGAGCCAGTGTGTTCCCACCTTCCTGTACACCACAACACGAAGAAAGTAGTCTGGGTCCAAGTAAGCTGAGAGCAGGTTTGAAATGAAGCAGAGGAAAAAGTTTTCCACAGAACACAAACTGTGGAGCTTGTGACCAAATGATATGAGCTCAAAATGGGATTAAACACATTCACAGAGCCACAGTCTAGGACATCTCCAACTCAGGATATGGCTAACCTGCTGGTGGGTGTCGTATCAGGGGACAGACCACTCAACTCACAGCCCGCTCTCTGATCCCTTCTTTGTTACCAGTTGTTGTCAGAGATGATGTCAGGCTAGATAAACCTTTGCTCTCACTCAGTAGCATATCCCTTACATTTTTAGGCAAACTAGTAAGATGTGCTCTTCAGCAAGAGCTTGTTACCTCTGATACAATATCATGCTACATTGCTTTTGGCAGTGTGGCAGCCTTCATGGAGCTGGGCACCCCTGAACACCGTCTTATTATGTTCCTGTGTTTCTTGTCCCCACTTGCTTGCTGATCTATTTCATTTAGCAGGCACGTTTTAGGGAATGGAACACTTGTTTGGTCCTGTGTTTATTGAATGGTCAGTATGACTGTGTATAAATATTAGGCACAGAATATACTAAGGTAAGCTGTCAGCAAGCCCCTGTGGAGGTAATACATACAGGCCCAACCTGCAGCCCCCTTGATCCATCACACAAGGTTAGCTGATATGATAAACACCGTAAATAGAAACAACTTGTTCTAAGCAATAGCTGTTAAACCAACAAACAGCCAAAATTTCGGAGAAAAACCACTATTTTTCCTCATTTATCAAACAAGACTCTGTATCTTCCCCCCCCTGCCCCCCCCCTCTTTTTAAACAAGTTCAGTTTGTGAAGACTGAAGAAAAACAAGACGTCCTTTCAAATCCCTTCTCTGGATCAAACCTCATTAGGTTTTGATGTCAATGGTGCATAGAAGGCTGACCGCTGCCAGCAGAAGTATTTGGCAGCCGGACTGTTACATAATACAATCCTGTCTTTCACAGAAGAGAGATCTCTGTGCTACTAAATGTGCTAAAATTTAACCCACTGCTTTGCTCCATCCAGCCAAAACAACTCTGTACACTTTCCATAGTACTAAATGATGGTTATATATGTATATAAAGATATATATATAAAAGTCAAACTTCTGCTTGAAAAATAAAATACCGAGAAATACTAAAACCACAAATAGGTATTTATTTAAGGAAGTACACATTTCCCTTTCCCCATCTCTGACTGAAATCTGCTCTGAGAAGGGAGATGTTTGTCCCTAAAAGCAAGAGGAGTATTTTAAAAAACTTATACATCTATTAGAAAAAATACACAACTGAAAAGACGTGTGTGACTCTCAAACCGTGTCACTGCTTCACAGAAATACTTGGATTCAGAGCTCTGGAAACATGAAATGTTTTCCAAGGCTGTTTACAGCAAGTTTGAGTTTTCAGGTCCCATGAGTAGGAAGAAAATGTCTAACTTCAACATTTTTCCAGAATGGCTTTATAGCTGTGCCTGTGTATTCTGTGATGCTGAAAAAACAGTATCAGCTTTGAGTGGTGTAAATCAGGGGCACTTTTGGTCCCATTTGCAATTTCGGCCAACAAACTGACATGGCAATTTACAGGGCCGGATGCTGACAGGTAATATTCCCACTGAACCCAAGTTTTAAAAAACAAATTATCTTCTCTGAGCCTCAGTATAAAACAGCCCATATAATTTCACCCAGCCATCCTTGAATCTCGTGTTCAGCTAAGGAATACCCTCCAGCAACAGTGATATTAGAAAATCTGGGAAAAAGAAATCCCAGTTATGGGACTGACTGAAACTGGAAGAAAGGCATTCAGGATTTGCCCCATAGGGAATCAAATGGAAAGAGCCTGGGAGGCCCAGCTCTACCCAGTCAGTTTACAGTCACCACCAAAGATTACCCAGTGGGCCTCTCAGAGCTGGAGAAATACTTTGGGGATACAAATCCACATTCGAGCACAGAGTTAAGGAGAATTGTGGGGTAGGGCAGAGGGACGTGCACTCTGTCCCACAATGAAGACATCAATCATGGTATGACCAGCCATTTCTCTACTCTCTGGCTGGTGTCAGGCAAACAAAACCCTTCCCCAGAGACCTGTTGTCAGCTGCTGCTGAAAGAAGATGTTAAGAGTATTTCTTTGCACAGCATGGACACAGGTAGTCACAGAGATCTGACACATAGCACATGCCAGAACTGATTGCATCTTCTGTCCTGGGTGCTTACAATAGCAAAAAGTGATCCTGAGGGAGGGAAGATATTCACTGAGGTAGCTAAGGACAATGCTTTCCATGTACCCCTCTGATAGGAAAGTCAATAGAGGACAGTGATTTATATAGTCTGAATTATCCACTGAAGGAGACTCTCCATCCGCTGAGAGCAGAAGGCTACAGAGACCAGGGAGACCCAACTCCTAGGTCTCAAGCTCACCTCTGAGAGCATACTAGCCCAAATGTCCCAGCTCAGCAAACAGGACAAGCAAAGTATCCCAGTGGACAGTGGCCAAGTTGGCCTATGTCACAAGAGAGTTCCCCTTTTGAGATGGTGTCACTGTAGTGTCACTGTAGTGTCCAGCAAAATTCTCCTCAGCATGGCCTGAAGATCATCTCTTGGTGCTCCTCCATACCCTGAATGAGCCCATTATGTTTTCAATTGAGCTGCGTATTTCGTGGGTGGCCATTTTATTGTACACAGGGAGGAGCGCAAGGGGAGAGAAAGTAGGTGAAAAGAGTTATTTAGCTTTAGGAAAAGTTTACTTAGGCATTTATCTTTTGTTTCCCTGAATCAGGAATTAATTAGCCCACACTGCTCTCTTTGTTTAGATGTTGTGTATTATGCTTTGCTAGGAGGATAGTGGCCTAAGAGCAAGTACTACATAAACAAACACTTGTTAATGGAGACTTGGAGCATAACAGAAAACCTGGGGATACAAACCAGCTAAAAAGAGAAACAAACCAGTCCCAAGCTGGTGAACAAGTATTATACGCATGTACAAAACCCTCAATACTGCCCTTTCACATACCATGATCCCCACCACCAAGGTACCAAATGACAGATCCTACTAAAACGACATTCCCGTGGCCTTGTGCTGCAAAGGGTGCCAACGCAACCTCCTCTGACGGGAGGGTTTGGGGAGAAATCATCCCTCTCAGCTCCAGGAACTGAGCAGCCCCTGAGAGCCCCAACCCTAGCCCTTTCTCCCGCCTGCTCAATCCCTCAGAGGGATGATACAGCAAAAACCTGGCTCCTACAAACTGTTGTTACAGCCAGAGAGCTGAGAGGTTTCTCTTGGCTCGATGGCTTACTTGTGTAACCAGGGTGAGGTGGTGTGGGGAGCACGAAGGATGAGACACTGGATCTGCAGTGCTAGGGGGAATGGAGGGGAGCTTAGCTGTGTTTTACTGGGTGTGAAAAACATAATTAACAGTTTGGAGTCACTACGGCTGTGCATGGACAAGGGCTGGGTTATGCAAAAACAGTGACTGTACTAATAAAGCCAGGGATTGCCTTTGTGGGCAAGGACATAAGGAAATCTGGAACCAACAACCCTTGCGCGCGTTCCCTCCTTCTTCCTACTTTACTCAAAAGCAGCACGGTTCTCCCTCATCTTCAATGTTTTGTGTTGCTTTAAAGTCCAACTCCTCACGTAGGTCCCCACTGGAGCATTATGGGTATTCTGAATAATCATAATTTCAATGCCATTTGTATGTGGTTTCCTTTTAATCACAAGCAGGAATCAAATTCCCTTTTTTTTTTAATGTGTAGCCATTTGAGTAGATTGATAGGATAGGCAGCACTTGCTCAGACAAAGGACTTCAGTCTCTTATAACATGTTCATCTTCTAGAAACCATACTGCCTGCCAGAATTTGCCACATTTCTGCTGAAACCAAAATCTTGATTGTCATCTCCTTATTACAACATCAGTTCATGCTCGCTCTTTGTAATGACAGGTACTGAATTGTAGTTTTATGATAGTCCCTTGATGCAAATAATCCAGCAGAAGCATAATTGCATGTTATTAATGCTTGGATATTATTAAACTTCCATTATCAATCAGAGTAAGTCTTTATGATTACACATGTAAAAGGGGAACTACTTCAATGCCATACCATATTTGCTTATACAAACACTACAGCCTACATACATCACTGAAGGTTAAAGCATACTGAGGAGTATTCAAAAGCCTTTGGTGCCTAAAACATAGGAAGAAATTTTTTAAATCTAACTGAAATCTAGTCTCTCCCAAAACCCCCTTTTTTTCCTCCTAACATCACATTACACACTGTTGTAGCCTACAGACATGTTAGGCCTGAACTTTAAGCCATGCCAAGTAAAACTCTGATCTACTTATGAGCATCTATGACCACACAAGAGGGTGTTTCACATGTGAAGCATTGTTTGCTGGTTGAACTTGTCAACATCTAAAACCTCTGGGCCACCAACTCAGTCCTCGCTTAGCCATAAAAAAGGAAAATACGGCTTTGGACTGCATTTAAAAACCACGTAACACCTTTGGTACTCACATTGCAATCTGGATTCCTTGCCCTTGACTGCAATCACACTAGAAGATAAACTCAAGACATTCATGTCAGTCCTCTGACTTTCTTGTGATTTGGGGTGCATTGAACAATTCAATCTACAGACATGTTAGCTGAGCATGAAGGTACTGTATAAGCAATCATGGTGTTTCTACTAGTTGGTACATATTTGTTTGGCAGGTAAACAAGTAGATAGCACTGACTAGACAAAAACATTTTTAAAGTACTCCCCCATTATATCATCCAAATACCTCAGAAGCACTTTAATTAACCACTGATTCAATCATTGCATCCTTGAATTTGGACTAGTTTCCTAGGTATGTCCCCTTATAATTATTATATATGGTATTCTTCTTCACAGAGAGCGTGTTCATCTGTGTCCACATCAAATAAGGATAAATTAATATCCCAGAAAGTCTACCCAGAGAGATGGCCTTTGGATCTAACAGTTCCCTCAGAAAAAAAAAGCAAGCAGGCTTTCAGCTGGTCATAATTTACAGACTACTAGATACAGGCACCTCAGGGCGAGAAAACTCTCACAAAAGCATTCTCCTATCTTTTCTAAAATTAAACTATCTGATTTAATCCTAACTTTGGGGGGGGAAGAAAAAAAAATCTCAACAAAATGAAGCTTAGTATTCAGGGCTTCAGGCTGGAGGCAGATCTGAACTGCACAGAAGCAGACAAATCTATATAAATCTTAGGTGAAAAGACTGGTAAAACATTCAGTTTGACCAGCATATCAGGGATCAAAGCAAGATCTTTAGAGTTTGTCATTCATCACTATAACTCAAGATGGAAGCACAGTTTCTCTGAGCTGGGTCTGTAACAGTCAGTCTCTAGAGACTGAACAGAGATCTCTATATGGCATGCTCAGCAGATGACACATGGTCTCCAATGCCCTGTAGTGCAGACTGAGCAGTGCCAGGACTTGTCCCCTCTGCCCACACAGAGAATCCCCTGCTCCACCCTCATAGGGAAAAAGATGTATCATTAATTCATGAGCACTAAAAATAAACTCAGAATTAAATAAAAATCTTACCAGGTTGGGACATTTTGTGCTACAATACCATCCAACTGATTACTTTTTAACTTTTTTTTTTTTTAGCTCCATTTGGCAAAGCAGCCTATTTCCCAACATGGACCAGGCACCCTGGGTTACTTCAGAGAGGATATAAACATGCCACGTTTTTCAGATTTGCAAATTAGCTACTGCACACGTACATGTAACATTTGCAGAACAATTTCCCAACACGTACATTTGTACCAAGAGCCTTAATGTCCCTGTGGTGCAGAGTGATTTATATCTGAGGCGTGTGTGACAGATTCGTGTTACTCTTCCAAAGAGGCTGTGGTATACACCATATATCAATTCTCAGGCTTGTTTTCTTTTCATTTTCTCTATTAAAAAATTAAAGAAAGTTAATCAGGGAATTAAGAAACACAATTTGCCAGCTTCCCAGATTTTTCACAGTGGTTTAAATAAATAAAATCAAGATTATAAAGGGCCAAGACCAAGACTAACTATTGCATTAAAGAACATTGTTCTGAATCTGGAGTGACTAACAGAATAGCCTCGTGTCTTGACTCTTTTCTTTAAACACAAGCTATACAGGAGCAGGGTTCAAGAAATGAGTACAAATAGATAATTGTCTTCCTGAAAATGTATTAAGCAGCAACTTTTTTATATAACAGCTGGATATTTACGGCTTTGGAAAGACACTACAGTGAGCCACACTGTCTCTGGCCCTTACATGGGACAAACCTGGCTGGGAAAAAGGAAGACACAAGGAGATGGCACCATTATGCATCTAGTTCAAAGTCCAAAGATGATTGCAATCCCTCTGTAAACTTCTACTTGGGAACATTAACACCAGGGCTCTGCCCACATGGCACGTTCAAAATCAACTCATGCGCATGTACATCCAAGCATTGCATGTTCTCACCAAGGGAGGGCCAAGATTGAAACACTCCTGAGTTTTGGGAAGGTCTGGATGAAAAACCACATGGCCCAGGTCCACTTCTCACTGCAGCCAAGTGCCCAGTCCTGATCTCATTGAAAACAATGGCAAAGCTCCTGGAGAACAATCTTCCTCAGAACTGGCCAACTACCTATCATTTTTCTCACTACATAAGCTCTTATTTTTAATATTATACCTGACTAGAGTCTCCAAGCTGTGGGTTTTTTCCCACCCTGATCTCACTTGAATGATGTCAGACATAGGGGTAGAGAGACCAATACAGAAATGTAAATGCCAAAACTAGAACCAGCAAATCCAAGAAAGAAATATAATAAGTAGATACTGTGCCAAGGCTGGATACAGCAGCCGAGGAAAAAGGGAAATGTAAAACTTTCTTGGCAAGGGCACATGGATTCATCCAGCTGAAAGAGGCACATTCCAGCCCGCACCATTGTAAGCAATAATCTATGTCTCTCTCGAGAAAATACAGATGTTTGTAATTTTTTTGATTTTTTTTTTTAACTGCTCATATGAAATAACTTTGTTGTCTTGAAAAATTCCTCCAGGACTTGGTATTGCAAATGTTACTTCTGTACAAACTGTAAACTGCTGACTCAAACCGATCACACACAAAATTACATACAGGACAGTTTTGAAATGCATTCTAATAATAAAAATGCACTTAAACATTGACTGAGGCTAATGAATTAAAAATGCATTCAAGCTAGGAAAGATGCAATAAATAATAATAATAATATACAAATTGCAATCAGATCTTTTCTTGTCTGCAACAGTGTCATCCTCCTTTGCAACATCTATTTCAGAATTTTCTTTGCAGAAACGATACCCATGAAAACTGAAAAATATTCTAATCTTTTTATTTCAGTTGAGCTGATATTGCAGTAACTTCATTGTCTTTTAATCAGATGTTGCTGATTTACAGGAGTGTAAGTAGTTGGAGAGTACAGTCATCACATTCTTAGAGAGGCTTACTGAATTTGGCACCAAGTCCTTTGCTGGCAATTCCTATGATCTGAGCCAGAGAAATATTTTAACTGAAAAGGTCTGATTCTTCTCTGCTTTCCACTGTGCATTGTTACTTACATCTGCATATGGCAACTGTCAACTGCAGTTCCTCTGATTTTCACCTCATCTTGTGAATGTGAACAGCTGTGTGCTCTTGAGCACACAGGTAAAAAAAGTTCAATGTGCAAACACATTTTAGTATACAGGTTTTCAGTCTTCATAATTATTCTTTCTCTACATTAACCAGAAATCTGTTTTGATTGTTTTTTCTTTCTTTCTTTTTTTTTTTTCCTGGCTTAGAAGTGCCATGGCTTCAGTCAGCCTCCTGGCTGAAAGTCAGTCTTTAGTTTTTGGTCTAGCTCTAGGGAAGATGATGAACTGGAGAATTTAAAATACCACTTCACAGAAGGGCCCAAGAGCACAAGAGTCACCACTCTATTTGTCAAGCACAGAACTGAACCCCAAGGCAGTTGCTGAGGAGAACTGTCAAATCTGCAGCTGCTGTAAATCTTCCTGGCTTTGTTGAATACTGACGATTTACATTAGCAGAGAATCCAGCCCAAAATTTGAAAAACATCCAGGATGGACTTAAATGTGCTTATTTACACAGTTAGAACACTTAGGGAAGGGAGACCCTTTGAGTCCCTGGAGGTGGTAGACACCTTCTACAGATCATATCATGTACATCAAGAATAACAACATGTCAGCTTCTGTGCGGACATCAGTACCCAACACTGAGTACACACTCCCAACTCAGTAGCACACACACCCTCTTCTACAAGCACTGCCAGTGACAACAAATAGATTATAGTCCTTTGAATGAGCCCTAAATGGGATGAGGTGGCAGGGAATTCCCCAGGTAGCTTATAGATGCTTTGTATAATATTCCCTTCTACGTATTCCATTTGTTAGCTTTTATTTGCAGTAAGTATCTTCTTGGCCATAGCAAGACAGACCAGGAGGATGAAGGTGAGCAGAGAAGTGTTTTTCCACAATGCTCTTCATTATCTTCCTACCTCAAGCAGATTTTTAAGTGTTTCGTCTTTTATACCTGGACACTTGCCTAACAAACCGTCAGTGACCTCCTTGGCAAATAACTCTGTTAGCTAATTGATCACACAGTTAAAATGTTTTTCAAAATTTATCATTTAAATCTACCTGTGCTAATTTCACAATGCAAGTCTTTGCATGCATCACCTATGTCTCTCTCAGACATCATCTCCTCCTGGCTTTAGTTCTTTTCTATTCTCAGTTATTCATATCCTGGTCTCCCTCCTAAGCCTTGTAGGAAACTAGAATTGGCCATTTAAGATGCATTGTAAAAACAGGACCACTCCTTCCTGCTAAGAGGACACATGGTTTACTATTTTCCAAGCTCTGCTGTGTCAGCAGCTCCAACCAGCAATTATAAAAATGAAGCCACCAAGGCTGGTAAAAGTGACTTTCTTATTAGCATCTAATCATCTACCAGCAGGTATGGGTCCAGTCTTCAGTGCCATTGCACATATCTGATAGCGGCTGTGGCAAGTGGAAAAGGTATTTCATTTTTAAGTAGTGTGAACAGAAATAGAGAAAAAGTTGAAAAACACAAGGAAAGGAATTAAAAACCTGATGCAAACTTTTTGTATGGGCAGAATCCATCCCCTTCCATTCATTTAATTCTCCAGATCATCCATTATGTCTAACAGACTCACTTTTCATACAAGCTGTATGTGTCCCACTGGTGTGAGCCCCCTGAGCCGAGAGCGCTTTTGGGTGTGGAGCTGTATTACATCTTCCCTTCATCTGTAAAAGTGGAACCAGTGAGGACACAATCAGAGTGTTTTCCTAACGGTATTTCCCAAAATACAACTCTGACCTGACATAAGAGAGATATCTCTTATCTCTGAAGAAGACAGACTCTAAATCAGCTCATTAGGGGATGTTGCTACTCACACAACAGGTAACTGACTTGTGTGATTCTTCACCAAAGCATGTTTTGCATACAAAGAGTTTACACAGGCTCAATGGAAGTAATTTACTTGGCAAAAAGATTCATTAAGGGTCACTAATTAGACTCTCCACAGAAGGCTCATGAGACCTTTTCAGTGAAAACAGTTGAATTTTAAAAGACTACCATAGGGAGAATACCATGTATGTTTGCCCTGTTCCTTATCTTCCCTGAGCACTCACTTGGACACCATTAGAGATGGGATATTGGGCTGGAGGGATCCTTGGCATGTTCTCAGCACAGCCATGTTTATGTTCTTAAAATTTTGATATACTTAAGGAGAGACTAGATGCAATGGCCACATATCAGCTGTGTATCATCCTCCTTTTTTCTCCAAGACTGATCTATGGCCCAAGTGTCACATCTGGAAAGTAAACACCATCCTTGACAATTTGGTTCCAGAAGCAAGGCAGATGACAAGACCAGTGGTCCACAGTTTTTAAACTCTTACAGCCTTGAGGCCTCAACTTTCAAAATGGTATGTTTCCAGGCAGCTATATCAGGACGATACTAACTTTGGGCTGCATTTCAGGGTCTGAACATCCCCTAGTCTCCTCCTTCCTGAAGTCAAACTCTCCACGGAGTTGCAAAGTAATGTTCTTACTTCCTTTCCTCCTCATCTCATTTCTCTGCAGTTTCTTATTCATGCTCTTCTAACCTCGCGCTTATAAGTCCTAAGATGCTTTTCACTTGGGAACCATCACACTGGCTATCAAAGCACATGAAGGAAGACAGAGCACAAGAAAAAGGACTTCCTCTAATTTTCCACACTCCTATGACAACCCTCTCCACACCTGTAGACTTTGGAAAAGTCAAAGTCATCTTAGGACTTGTCTCTCTGTAACCACAAGGGTTTAAAATAAGAACCTATTCCCCTACTGGTTTTCTGTGAAGACCCTAACCTGCTTAAGGAACAGCTCTGGGGGAGGCCATGGTAGCATGAAAACACAGCAGCAGTTTCACTTCCCTCTGGCATGCTTACTCAACTGGAGCTGGGAAACCCTAGAAACCCTGTCTTAAAAACCAGAACGGCAGAACAGAGGCACCTCTGCACGAGCAGGTTGACTAGCTTTGTTGGTAGCCTTCATTGGATGTACTTCCTTCTGGTTTTCCTCCACTGAGGAACAAAGCCAGTTCTTCAAACCAGGAAAGAAGGAAAGTTTCACAGAGGCCATCAGAGCATACTGTCCATCTATATCAGCTCTTGTAAGGCCCCACCTGGAGTACTGCATCCAGTTCTGGAGCCCCCAGCACAAGAGGGACATGGATCTGTTAGAACAGGTCCAGAAGAGGGCCACGAGGATGATCCGAGGGCTGGAACACCTCTCCTATGAAGACAGGCTGAAAGAGCTGGGGCTGTTCAGCCTGGAGAAGAGAAGGCTTAGGGGAGATCTTATAGCGGCCTTCCAATACCTGAAGGGGGCCTATAAGAAAGCTGGGGAGGGACTTTTCGTTAGGGCAGTTAATGACAGAACTAGGGGGAATGGCTTTAAACTGAAAGAGGGTAGGTTTAGATTAGATATTAGGAAGAAGTTCTTTAGTGTGAGGGTGGTGAGACACTGGAACAGGTTGCCCAAAGAGGTTGTAGATGCCCCCTCCCTGGAAGTGTTTAAGACCAGGGTGGATGAGGCTTTGAGTAACCTGATCTAGTGTAAGGTGTCCCTGCTCATGGCAGGGGGGTTGGAACTAGATGATCTTTAAGGTCCCTTCCAACCCAAACCATTCTATGATTCTATGATTCTATATACACACTCTCATTTTCCTTAAGGCTCATTTCTGTCACGTAAGTCCAGCAGCACCTTATGCTGGTAACGGCTCTGTAGTTTTAGATAGTTCACCGGGAAAAAAGGGACTAACCCAAAGTCCTTAGAAGTTGATTAACAACCTTGTAAATGGATTTTGAACCAAGTCCTTAGCCCACCGTCAATCAGTACTCACTAAGTGATGCCATGCTGGCAGACCACTGTGAAGTTCTCTCCGCTTCCTTCATGTCAGATCATAACTCAGGAATAAAAATTAAGTATTAAAAATAATTGACTATTAAAGTAGATAGTAAACCACCATGGTAATAGATAAATTAGAGTATGTTGCTTCAAAGGTCAATGCAGAGTACTTAAAGCTATGTTTTAATAACTGGGGATAAATTCACACAAAATGATGGTTTCTCAGTGACTCAGAGAACTCTGGCAGTTAACAAACAGGGTTGTTCTCTGTTAGAAGTAACTAGTGGTTGTTAGGACCATTTCCCCCCCACGCCCTCCATCGGCAATGGATTTAAGACACATAGTTTAGATCCAGATCCAAACAATCCCCAAATTCAGGGAGCTTGGATCTAAGATTTGAGTTCAGTTCAATCCTCTCTTTTTTACTTCCATATATTTTGGTCTATCTTTAAGCATTACTAGGACTAGAATAACTATTTCCAGGATCCAAATCAAAAGGGAGCCCCCAAGCTGCTAAGAAAGAGGTTTGCCATTAAATTACCTCCTCATCTTCCAATTTTGCTGCTGAATGAAATCTGGGCAGCTGTTAGCAGTTTCCTCAGAGTCCTGATTTGTAGAGTAACAAACTGAACAACATGTAGCTTGTACATGACTGCTATATCTGAATGCTTTTCAGACACGGTTCTTATACAAGACTGGTTAGCCATCAAAAACTAGAGAGAGATTTTTCCTTCCTCAGCATGAGGAAATTTGTTTTTCTTTTCTGAATCTGTTGCGTCAAAAAGCCTGGCCAGCAATTATAAAAACTTAACTCTCCAAGGATGGTAAAAGTTATCTACTTATTACTTTGTAATTATCTGAAAGTTTTGGATGAAAATGTCTTGAGTCCACTATCCACATATCACCCGGCTGACAAAGCTGGCAGATGATTCGGCACCAAGAACAGAAGAGTAGGAAACGATTTGGAAACATGCTAAATCTGGAAGACAATCCTTTGAAACCACAAAGGAGCCTATGGTGAAGTGGCAGCTCCAAGTATTCATGACTGATTCAGCTTAGAAGGAATAGAACAAAAAGCCAACTCATTTGGGATTTCTACTTTGAGCTGAACAGAACCCGGGGTAGGGAACTGTCCCCATCCTGAGGGTGCCTTAGCAAGGCTGGATCTGTGAGGGCAAAGGGCAATAGGAAAGTCAAACATATCAAAGTTCCACTTTTCAGAGAGGAACAGGGGATTTAATCTTCCTGCTTTAAATGCCTCCAGTTTATATCCTTGCACCTCTGGATTAAGACCTCAGAACCACTGGCCATCATGCCTACACTGTGGTTTGCATTACTCACATCCCACAGTAAAGGAAAAAGGTGCAGTCTCTTGGAGCTGAACTTAAATATTGTTTCAAGACCTTGATTTTACCAAGCCCTTGAATGTATCCCAGAGTTCAGAGAGGAGGGACAAGGTCTCCTCTTCCTCTCCACTCTTCCCCTCTATACCACAGCTCAGAGCAAAAGGAAACTGGGTCAGGCCAGGTATGAGGGAGGGGAACTTTGGGGGGGGCGGGGGGGTGGCACAGCTCATTCCTGAGCCCCTACCCGTTGTCTTTGCCATGTGATGTGGCAGCAGCTATGTGTTTTTTCAGTCTCCCTCCAGCTCCCAGTGCAGCTGCTGCTTCCATCAATCAGGCAACTTGTCTCGGCAAGTCACATGGACACTCATGGCAGCTTGAGACAAGCACTGAGAACAAGCCCACAACCTGCCTTCGGGACTCTTTCTTCCTTGTTCAGCAGACACATTTCTCAAGTAGTTTTGTTCTGTTGTTCCCCTTTAATCTAATATTTCCCACATACTGGCACTCTTGAATGAAACCATCTCTTTCACCACTCTCCATCCAGGCTCACTGCCTCTGCAGTGCCCACAGGAAGCACTCAAAGTATATTTTACAGTGATATTTATTTGTCTCTGAATGGGTTCCACCTCTGCTCTCCATTTCCGTTCTTTCGGATGACAGGGACAGCATAGAATCATAGAATGGTTTGGGCTGGAAGGGACCTTAAAGATCATCTAGTTCCAACCGCCCGTAAAGCATCTCATAAAGCAGCCTGTCAGTACACTAGTAAGGAGCATTGTAACTAATAATCCTGAATCTCCATCCCAGTTACAGAGACTGGGGTGCGATGCACAAATTAGAAACTAGACATTCATGCTAACACACCTGCACACACCACACAGTCTCATTTAAAGAAATACTCACACTTCTTTGTGAGCAATGAATCCAAATTGTTGCTAAGTTATTAACAATCTGAGAGAAACTTAGATTCTCTGAAATCTCAATTATTAATAAAATTGAAGTTCTGTCCCTAACTTTTTTCCTACCTCCGACTAATATAGTAATAACCAAAGCAGGGTTAAAAACGCCATTTTTTATACAGCATTAACAGATTTATTTGGGGGGGGTGGGGCGGGTAAGAAAATAAATTTTAGAATCCCTGTTGCAGAATTTAATTGGCTGGTGTCTCCCCATGACAAAGTAAAAACACATTCATGACATGACATTCATTTATCTTCAAACCATTCACTTACAGTCAGTGCCACGGAATATGGATCTCATTGAGCCGGGTGGAAAACAACCCAAATATCTTTTGGAAAGAATCATTTTATTACAGTTATGGGTTTTCAGAACTGACTGAAATCTGATGATTTCCGAGCAAGTGGACACTAAACCATTTACCTCCAGGGATTAGGTTTTGTTTAGGGACATTCCAGGAAAACAGTAAACAGATATAGTCTCTTTGCTGTAGCTTTTTTGCAGACTTGGTTCTGAATGCCGTTAACTAACTGTAGGGGCCCCAGAAGAGCCTATTCCACATGAAAGCAGCAGCTCACCAGAAGAAATGCAGCTCAGAGCTCCATGACGAAACTTCTAACGCTCAAGTTGTTCCTATCCAGTTCCATTTCAGGAGGTTTCCTCTACACACACTGCTTGCTTCTCAGAAGCTGTCTTCAAGAGAACCGAACAGTGCCTCAGATGTGTTTTAGACCCCTCAGGTGACCCTCCAATACAACACGCCAAACTTTCTGAACCTCACTGTTAGAAAGGGCCCTGGGGGCTGCTACACGCACCACTCTTGAACATATGAGCACTATGGACCCGTAGGTGTGGCAGTCATAAGGCCTCTGGCCCTTTGACACACAGGAAGAGTAAGTTGTCTCAAAACCAGACTTTTCCCTCAACAGAAGCATTTATCCTTTCTCCCAACGGTACAGAGCACTTAGATCAATAAGCACAAACAGTAAAAACCCTAACACTCAGCCTTTACTCTTTCATCTCTCACAATATCCCCTTTGCATCCATAAACACCTCCCTCCAGTCTGCCTTGCTTGCACTCTGATGGTGTGTGTGAGCACATGTTTTTCTGGTGTTTTTGTAAGAGGGTGTATCGGTGTCAGTCTCACCAACAGCTGCACTCACTGCACTACCCCTTTCTTTTTCTAGGATAGGTTATAAAACAGTTTAGTGCTTCATTTCTTGCTTTTAAATTTAGACAAACCAATTTTACCAGCTCTAAAGCTAAGAAGTTTCTTCTTCCCAGCTATTTAACCCAGTTACTCTACACAAGAAATGATGCTCCTTATCTCATCTATTGTTTTACATCTCCTTCCTGATTTCTTTTGAGCTCTAAGTACACAGCAATCAGTTACAAACTCATAAATCCATACTGCCTATTCAGAGGGGACACCTCCATCAAAACAAAACAAATCAATAAAGGAATGCCTGTACTCTCTTTGTTACAAATCAAATAGCACTATCCTCCCAAAACACTATTATCTTTCTTACTTCAAAATGTGCTAGTGAGTTGACTCTAACTCATCATTAGCTGACTTATGGACGGCATCTGCTCCAGCAGATTAAGAGCAATTTGCAAACACTAGCGTACACCAGATTCATGCTTGCCCCAGGCCACGTTTCATTTCACGTGGTGGCAGTTTGTCTTTGATTGGGCAGCACAATGGACTCTCTGTACAGCCAATACATTCTGTTTTTTTCTGAAGATAGCTCTGTCTCCAAAAATTTTGGTGAAAAAAAAAAAGAGCAACAGCTGAAATCCAGATGACTTGAGTACTTCACTAACAAAGAGAGATTGTTGGATGCTAAATGAGACTGATCCTTCCTAGAAAGAGCTATGAACAAATGAGTATTGCATGGTTAAATGCTAGATTAAGATCCAAATGAGGATTTCTGCATAGATCATAAATCAGACTTTGCAATGGAAAGGGTTTGTAGAAGAGTAAAGCAGATGTGGAATGTCTGCCTAAGTATTCTGTTATGTACCTTCTAACACAAGGACTTTCTGCTTTAAAGGGCTGGAGTAAAATTTGGAGTTATCCTTAAGATTGTGCCAGCTTTATGAAAGGCCATGAACAGGAAGATGGGGGATAACATTTTAGTTTTTCCCTTTCTACTGGATGCAGCAATTTCTTAGTCACAGTCTGCACCTCAATCTCCACTTAGTTCTGAGCAGTCCAGATGAGTTCCACCAATGCTCGTTTCCTTGAATTTCCTCCCTCTAACACTGGTATCAACCCCAAATGCACAGTCACATGAGAGAGGTGCATGTCTGACCTGGAACAGATGCAAAACCACACATGAGGTCTTGCGCAGGAGAGGCACATGCCTGGTGTTGGGGATGGAGTAACAGCAGCTGTAGCCTGAGGCTGCAATCCGGGAGCATGCAGTAGGCCTCCCTCACAAGTACATTTCTTGGCAGTCTGGGCATAATAACCAAAGTTAAAAGAGATAATCATGCATTCTCTTTCCCCTAGGTAAGGGGAGCTTTCAGCTGTGGGATCAAGAGTTCCTAGTCAGCAGGTTCCTTGGAGATCCGTACCAAAATAAAGATGAAGGCCAAAAATACATGCATATGTGGAGGGTTTTGGGTTTTTTTTAAATATGATTTAACTACACAAACTGAGCATCATAGTCCAAACTTTGGACTTCAGTCTCCCAAATCACAGGCCTCTGATGTAAAATGAAAGGGAAATGTCCCTTAACAGTCCCCAGCTCTCCTCATTAGGCTTCCAGAATCAAGAGGGCATGTTTGCCCTATATACATCAGCAGACCTCCTTTCCAGCTGCCATTGAACTGTGCTGGGACAAGGTACCTGACCAGTCCCTGTGGGTATTGCCTTCCAATATGCACCTGCTGGACATGGAAAACATGAGCTTTCTGCTGTGTTCACCAATAAAGAGGTAGGAGGTATTTTTTCCTAAAAAAACAACAACAACAAAAAAACCCCAAAAAACCCAAAACCAAAAAACAAACCCAAAAAATCCCACAAAAAAAAAAAATGTTATGCTAAGGTGGTGAAGTTGCTTGTGTGAATCAAGCTTGATCACCTTGTACATGTACAAAAGAAACTGATTTGCTATCATGTGGTCCCATGAGCCCTTTTCTCAAGAGGCCTGTGTGTAAGGAACGGCTGGAACTCAGCACCCTTTCGGAACTCAACATTTTGGGAACTTCCCTCGCCAAGAGCTTCCTTCCACAGGGAGCCACTTGCACCCCAGAAGTGAGCCTGTGTTCTTTCTCCCTAGACCACAGTTAACAGGAAAGTTTAAGCATTTGTCCTCAGCTGATGTCCTTTTCATAGGGCCCCTTCATTCCCTGACAACTAAAATTTATCTGCTAACAAGCCACAGCCCCTGCTGAGAAACAGGGTTTATGAGCACAGGCTCAGTCCTGTTATAACATGGCAATGCATCATCAAGCCAGCTCAGGATGTGGGCACAGCTCATTCAGCTTCCAGCCAAAGATCTTCTGGATGGGGTGTCCAAATTGCTATGTAAGAATTACAGCTCCTCTGGTCTTTGTTTAGGGCTGTAATTGCCAGTCCAGTGCCAGCACCTTGCACTGACCAACCCATGAAGTGAGGAATACACCATTAGTGGCCAGCCACAAGAAATCTGGCTCAAATAATTTCCTTAATGAAAAGCAAGACTTTTTGGGGCAAAGGCTGGCATAGATTCCAGCACAGCTATTCAGCTGCTTTCATAAGGGCACCCTCCTGTATCATCTGTACCCTTTGGCCTTATTCCAGCTCACAGCATGCTCCTGCCTCTCTGCCCAATGCAAATTCTGCCCCAGAGTGTAACCACCTTGTGCCTTCAATGAAACAAGAGAACTTAAGAGATGTAGAAGAAAGAAAACTGAACAATGAAAGATTGTACTACATACTTATTCAGAAAGCAACTAAATTAACCTTTCCTGTCCTGAGGAGTATGCCCTTGCTTCAGACACTTTAATTTGTCCCATGTGTCAGTCTGAAACAGTAAACACAGATGTAAAAATAGGTTAAAAGTCACGTGCTTTAAGACAAGACTTTGAAAATCCATCAGTACAGCCACTACAGCATGAGTTTCATGGGGCTTTAATTTTTTTTTTTGTTTGTTTTCTCCAAATAGCCAGATATGTGGCTACAACATTTCTGTGGAGACAAATACATCTTTATTTTAGTTATTGGAGTTCTCTCAAAAACGCGCCTATAAATCCTCCGGGAGCAAGGAGGAGTCACAATGGAAAGACTGATGGATCTGCAACACTACAGCGGCTCACACAGTTCAATTGCCATAACTTTTCCTTTGTGGCCGCAGCGTTAGCTGTGTGTCACCGAGCCTTAAATACCCATTTTGATCTGTCATATCCAATATAGTGGACCCTGGTGGATAGTTAAAGACAAAGGAGAAAAATAGAGCAGCATGGAAATAGGATATGAAAAGACTTACTTTTTAAACAAGAGAATAGGAGCTGTTGTTGAACATGGTGCCTGATGCCTAGTATATTCTCCTGGCCTTGAGGAGATAAAGGATTTAGTAACACAGCCTTTACGGGTTTACTTAGTTGTACACTCTGAATGAAGAACTGATAGTATTTGGAGGCTCTCCTCACTCCTTTTTTTGTGTTGTCAAGACCAGAATATTCTCTAGCAATGCAATTTCCAGCTGACCTATCCTGAGGCCAAATGGAAACAATAGAGAGAGATTAATGGCCTAAGAAACTTTGAAGAGAACAAAAGCACAATCTTGGGATGAACTAGAACACATGAAACGTAATAATCTTGGGGGAAAAAAAAAAAAAACAAACCAAACCAGTTCTGCAAGCAGAAACCTTTTCCACGGCTTATTTAGCGATGAGCATAAAAGGAAAACGTGCCTGGCTGTTTTGATTTAAAGTTTTCTGGCTATAAACAATCATTTTGAAATAACATGAGTCAATATTATTTTTCTTTAAACGTGACACAAGGTCTAAAAGCCAAGTTCTCCTCTGGGCAAGTCTGATAACCAGTGTGATCAAGAGCAGAATTTGTGTTAATTGCATTTGGCATCTGGTGATGCTCACATATGAGACACGGGCAAGAAGAAGAACTCCATGAATGAATGGTTTTGATCCGCAAACAGCAACGAGTTGTTCCAAGAGGAAATGTGCTTTTATTATCAGTACAGAATGCCCCCATGGTAAATAAATCATTTGTATTGCAACTGAACTATTACTCCATTACACATCAAGGACGCATACAACTTTTCCACTTTTTTTTTTTTTTTCATTCTGAAGGTTTTTCCAGCTTGTTAAGTACCTCTCCAAGGATCTATGAACTAGCTATGAAAGGCAAAACAGAAATATCCTAA
Source organism: Antrostomus carolinensis (assembly GCF_000700745.2). NCBI lineage: Eukaryota > Metazoa > Chordata > Aves > Caprimulgiformes > Caprimulgidae > Antrostomus > Antrostomus carolinensis. Next base: position 54,680 of record NW_010308663.1, read on the forward strand.
GAAGTATTCAGAGTCTACAGAAATCCATCAAAGTCACAATAAAACAACACTTATGGAACACAAAAACTCTAACTAAAGAGCTTAAGTTGTCTTTCAGTTTCTGCCTTTCACTGCATTACTCAAAATTCAGCCTTACAAAGCACCTGTGAAGAAAGGTAACCTTTGCAGAAGGCAACCAAATCTAAGCCCAGGTTATCCAAGAAAGCAAACATTTTCAAGAGTCTGGCAAGTGCCTCCATGACCTCTGGAATAAGTCACACACAGCTTTCTATAGCACTGATGATGGATCACTTGGTGTCACTTGAAAAATCATTTAAGACACACAGCTTCTCCAGTATCTCTCATAAGACCTTTTCATGCGACTTCTCTGACAGCTTTTCATAGGTGCCACGGACTTTCCTTTCTCTCTCATAGCTGCTTGCTTTTCTCTGAAGCAAACAGAAAGACAACAAACTACTATCTCTCTGTCTAGCATAGCTGAAATCAACCAAAAGGTCCTAGCAGGAGGATGAAGTTTGACACAAAGACAAGTGCCTAAGTCACACTGCTTCAGAAACCTTGGTTAAAAACACTATATGGGATGTTGCATGCAAGGTTTCTCAGCATAGATGATTACACTTACACTAAATGTGCAACAGAGAGAGAAAGACCCTAAAGTATTTATAAGTTAAGATTGGACACACTCCTGGAAAGCTCTAAAGTCAGAACAGCTTTTGAGGTTTTGTTCCGCTTATGTGCTTTGCATCACTTCCCATCCAAAGTATTAATGAAAACAGAGACGTGGGTAAGAGGAGGAGATCCCCAGCAGAGAGAAAAATCTCAGCCAGATGCCGATATCCAGCTGCTGAGGCCTCCTGAAGAGAATTGAAATCCAGTGCACTCCCTTTGTCTGGAGCAGAGAGATCATCCTTTTTGATGTTCTACTTGACTCTTCCAAGTCCACCAGATTGTGTCACCTTTACCTAGACGAAGCATAAGCCATTATCTAGGTGCTGGAAAGATACCAGGGTTATCCTTCCTCTGCACCTGTTGTGTTTGTGTAATAAGGTTCAAGGCTTCTATGCACTTTTCTGCTGGCCTTGTATCCTAGCTAAGAGACTCACACTGTTTCTCAGTTATACATTTAAGGAGTCAGTGGGTTAGGCAGACAAGTTCCCTGTAAGAACTCACTAAGAACAATGAACTCCCAAACACAACTTCATTCATTTCTATGATGGTGTCCTGGAGAGCCCTTTGTAGTCAACATATTAAAGCTGACTAACAGATGAAATAAAAGAAGCAGAAGATTTATCTTCATTTATGCCCAGGAGAAATTAGATGTTCTGGTATCACCAGCGACATATCTGCTTTGCCCAGCTGAGAAAGATTTAGGAAATACAGAGGATTTCAGAAGTATCCTAATTGCATCTGCTATTACTTTGATGACCAATTTCCTATTACCAAGCAAAGATGTAATGTGGGTCAAAACAATGAGGAACTTGCTACGTGTCATGAGTAGAGGATGTAGTTCTACTGTTTTCACTTTTTTTCATCCAGAATAAGTCCCATGGCTGTTTGTTCTTCACATGCAACAAAAGGGAGACAACAGTTCCCTTCACCCATCCCCAAGCATTTTCACATGCACAATCAGCCACTATATGCAAAAAATTAAAAACAAGTGGGGAAAAATTAATCCAGCTTGTAAGAGGCATACAAACAAAATTAGCATGGACAGCTACAGAACATCTTGAATGCTTCAACATTCTTCTTATGTTGGTATACGCTGTATATAATAGACAACTGTTGAAGGAAGTGATCTGTCCTCTGAAGAATGACCAGGGAGAACTAGAGTTAGAAGCAAAGGAAATAGCAGAAATGTTAGACATTTATCTCACATCTGTCTGCACTACCAAGAGGAGAGACTGCTAACCGACATTAGACGTCAGCTGCACGGCGAGCCTGGAAGGACATAGACTGGCAAAGAATCTACTCACCAGCTGAAACCAATGTTCCAGGCTACAGTATTTCCAATTTACAAATACTTGGATAAGTTGCACAGCATGGGTGAGCAGACATGGCCCTCTCTCCACTCTGAGAAACTTTTAGGGTAAAGCAATAAAAAGGAACACTTTTAAAGGATGGCCAATACTCCCACCATGCTACAACCCTTAAGGTTCACAGATTTCATACAATCACTTCTGGTGAAGCTTTAAAGGCAGTGAAGCAGGTTTCATTCTCCTGTGTTACTTTAGAATAAGTTCTTCATAAAAATGTCCTTGCAACCATCTTTTCCTTTTAAGGAGAAAATGTAATGAAGGCTGTCCCACAGCATATTGTGATTTAAATTTACCATCAACCCAGCCTAAAGAGCAGCAGAAACACAGCTCCCAAGAAGGATAAGAGAACGTGAGTAGTGAGAGAGTTTTTTTCTTTTTCTTCATTTCTCATTTGGACCTTGCTTGTTTGAACATGTCAGGAGAATGAAGACTCCTGGTGGAATGGTTTTATGCTTTTCATACAACCCACCAATCTCACAGAGGAACTGGGGCAGAGAAAGAAAGCAACACCTGTGTTGCTTCAGCTCCCGAATCCCTGGCAAATCAGGGTGCTCAATTCATTAGCCTAGTACACATCAAAGAAGGAACACCTTTCACCAGTATTTCATCCTAGCAGCAGCAACCACAGAAGGGGCTGCAACTCCTGACAATCCAGCCCTGGACACCGGCTGTCCATTTACAGTCTTTCACCAGTAGCAACAAGTAAAAAGAAGCTGAATAACAGCAGAGACAGAGATTGCTCTGCAGTTAGGCAGATACAGGCATGGCCACATCCAGCATATTCCCAACAAAACCCCAGAATGCTGCTTAAACAGAAGTTAGCACTGACATTTCTTTACAGCTTTTGCCTTTGATGAGGATGAAGTTGTGACCATCAGATGTGTACTTCTCCAGTGCATGCCATGATGGAAGGGAAAAGCTGGAAGGGAAAGTGATGAAGGTTGGAACAAGAATCCTTTTGCATTGTGTGGGAAGGTGGGCTTGACATAAATGCTTTAGAAGAACTGAACTAGTAGGATGCAGAGCCAAGAGGCCACACTGGGTGGAGTGCTAAGTATGAAAACTCAACCTGTAGACAAATGCCTTGAGTCATCTGGGGACTATTCTCTGGGCTGCAGAATGTTCCCAGACCTATCTTGAGCTCTGTGCAGAAGGGTCTCTACTCAACCAGCAAACACTGGGCTTGAGCAGGCATGAAACCTCAGCAGCATACAATTCTTAAATCAGAAAGCTTGCTCTCAAACAGCATAATGTGGTTACCTCAACATACTTGGCATTAGAAGGAACTGGACTTGAAGGTGTTTGGTGGTTTTGGAGAAACACATAAGGCCTTATTCC